>NC_092279.1:30621189-30921189 GCF_036320965.1 Panulirus ornatus
CATCTGTACGATATCTTCATCATGTTGCTTTACCTACACATCTGTACGATATCTTCAGCATGTTGCTTTACCTACACATCTGTACGATATCTTCATCATGTTGCTTTACCTACACATCTGTACGATATCTTCAGCATGTTGCTTTACCTACACATCTGTACGATATCCTCAGCATGTTGCTTTACCTACACATCTGTGCGATATCTTCATCATGTTGCTTTACCTACACATCTGTACGATATCTTCATCATGTTGCTTTACCTACACATCTGTACGATATCTTCAGCATGTTGCTTTACCTACACATCTGTACGATATCTTCAGCATGTTGCTTTACCTACACATCTGTACGATATCTTCAGCATGTTGCTTTACCTACACATCTGTACGATATCTTCATCATGTTGCTTTACCTACACATCTGTACGATATCTTCATCATGTTGCTTTACCTACACATCTGTACGATATCTTCATCATGTTGCTTTACCTACACATCTGTACGATATCTTCATCATGTTGCTTTACCTACACATCTGTACGATATCTTCATCATGTTGCTTTACCTACACATCTGTACGATATCTTCATCATGTTGCTTTACCTACACATCTGTACGATATCTTCATCATGTTGCTTTACCTACACATCTGTACGATATCTTCATCATGTTGCTTTACCTACACATCTGTACGATATCTTCATCATGTTGCTTTACCTACACATCTGTACGATATCTTCATCATGTTGACCCCACGTTGCCGTGGCGAGGAGGTATCGTCATCAAGTCAGTATGAGTACTGGAAGTACATCGGTTGGCAGAAGTAGGAATTATCTCCAGTTTTTCCTTGAACTTACCTTCGTCTGTACACCACACAATGTACCACCGTATCACACAATATATCACAATACCACAATATATTACCGTACCACAATATATCACCGTACCACACAATATATCACCATACCTGGTAAATTATATGGGAGGGTATTGATTGAAAGGGTGAAGGCATGTACAGAGCATCAGATTGGGGAAGAGCAGTGTGGTTTCAGAAGTGGTAGAGGATGTGTGGATCAGGTGTTTGCTTTGAAGAATGTATGTGAGAAATACTTAGAAAAGCAAATGGATTTGTATGTAGCATTTATGGATCTGGAGAAGGCATATGATAGAGTTGATAGAGATGCTCTGTGGAAGGTATTAAGAATATATGGTGTGGGAGGCAAGTTGTTAGAAGCAGTGAAAAGTTTTTATCGAGGATGTAAGGCATGTGTACGTGTAGGAAGAGAGGAAAGTGATTGGTTCTCAGTGAATGTAGGTTTGCGGCAGGGGTGTGTGATGTCTCCATGGTTGTTTAATTTGTTTATGGATGGGGTTGTTAGGGAGGTAAATGCAAGAGTCTTGGAAAGAGGGGCAAGTATGAAGTCTGTTGGGGATGAGAGAGCTTGGGAAGTGAGTCAGTTGTTGTTCGCTGATGATACAGCGCTGGTGGCGGATTCATGTGAGAAACTGCAGAAGCTGGTGACGGAGTTTGGTAAAGTGTGTGGAAGAAGAAAGTTAAGAGTAAATGTGAATAAGAGCAAGGTTATTAGGTACAGTAGGGTTGAGGGTCAAGTCAATTGGGAGGTGAGTTTGAATGGTGAAAAACTGGAGGAAGTAAAGTGTTTTAGATATCTGGGAGTGGATCTGTCAGCGGATGGAACCATGGAAGCGGAAGTGGATCATAGGGTGGGGGAGGGGGCGAAAATTTTGGGAGCCTTGAAAAATGTGTGGAAGTCGAGAACATTATCCCGGAAAGCAAAAATGGGTATGTTTGAAGGAATAGTAGTTCCAACAATGTTGTATGGTTGCGAGGCGTGGGCTATGGATAGAGTTGTGCGCAGGAGGATGGATGTGCTGGAAATGAGATGTTTGAGGACAATGTGTGGTGTGAGGTGGTTTGATCGAGTAAGTAACGTAAGGGTAAGAGAGATGTGTGGAAATAAAAAGAGCGTGGTTGAGAGAGCAGAAGAGGGTGTTTTAAAATGGTTTGGGCACATGGAGAGAATGAGTGAGGAAAGATTGACCAAGAGGATATATGTGTCGGAGGTGGAGGGAACGAGGAGAAGAGGGAGACCAAATTGGAGGTGGAAAGATGGAGTGAAAAAGATTTTGTGTGATCGGGGCCTGAACATGCAGGAGGGTGAAAGGAGGGCAAGGAATAGAGTGAATTGGAGCGATGTGGTATACAGGGGTTGACGTGCTGTCAGTGGATTGAATCAAGGCATGTGAAGCGTCCGGGGTAAACCATGGAAAGCTGTGTAGGTATGTATATTTGTGTGTGTGGACGTGTGTATGTACATGTGTATGGGGGGGGGTTTGGGCCATTTCTTTCGTCTGTTTCCTTGCGCTACCTCGCAAACGCGGGAGACAGCGACAAAGTATAAAAAAAAAAAAAAAAAAAAAAAACACAATGTATCTGTACAGTACCACACAATATGATGTATATTAGAGTGGATACATTTTCGTGAACCAGACCTTGAAAGTAAAGCCTTACTATGAATTAGGCTACTTTTGCCACAATTAACAAAGCTTACCCACCCACCCTTACCTGAGGTATGAACTGTGTGTGTGTGTGTGTGTGTGTGTGTGTGTGTGTGCGCGCGCGCTATGGGAGGGGTGCACCAGATCCACGTAATTGGTACTTTCGCGGTTCCTTTGTCCATTGTGAAGTTACTAAAGTTACGACCTAAGTAAAGCACTATATCTAAAAGTGACCGGAAATTTCCAACAACAAAATAAAGATTCACAATTACATACAAAAAAATTCTTTTAATATCATATATATATATATATATATATATATATATATATATATATATATATATATATATATATATATATATATCAGTAATTTCGGATTCAAGAGGTTTATGAATCATCCAGCATTAAAAGTTTTATAAGAACGTAAAAATATAAGGTCATTTAATTCTGCCCTACAACCAAATCACTTTTCAAAGGACATTTCACAACAACTGTCATTAAACTTTAATGATGTAATCATTGAAGTGCAGGCACACAACGTCCAGAGAATTGGAAATAAAACACAATTAGTTCTGGAGATTTATCTAAAGACCAAAGGAAGCTCTCTCTCTCTCTCTCTCTCTCTCTCTCTCTCTCTCTCTCTCTCTCTCTCTAAGAATCCCTAGGAACACGAGAGACTACTACCCAAGCATTCCCTACGTATCGTAGGCGACCAAAAGGGGTGGGAGCTGGGGTCTGGAAATCCTACCCTCCTGTTTTACTTTCTAAAAGAAGGAACAGCGAAGGGGGCCAGGTGAAGATTTTTTTTTTCCTTCTAAGGCTCAGTCATCTGTTCTTGACGTTATCGAGGGAAATGGCGATATATATATATATATATATATATATATATATATATATATATATATATATATATATTCATCTATTTTATCTATTTATTATTTTGCTTTGTTGTCTCCCGCGTTAGCGAGACATATATATATATATATATGTATGTATGTATATATATATATATATATATATATATATATATATATATATATATATATATATATATATATATATATTATCCCTGGGGATAGGGGAAAAAGAATACTTCCCACGTATTCCCTGCGTGTCGTAGAAGGCGACTTAAAGGGGAGGGAGCGGGGGGCTGGAAATCCTCCCCTCTTTTTTTTTTTTTTTTAATTTTCCAAAAGAAGGAACAGAGAAGGGGGCCAGGTGAGGATATTCCCTCAAAGGTCCAATCCTCTGTTCTTAACGCTACCTTGATAACGCGGGAAATGGCGGTTTGAAAAAAAAAATTTATATATATATATATATATATATATATATATATATATATATATATATATATATATATATATATATCAGCATGTGAATAATTGGCAAATTATAATTGTTTATACTATATCATTTAAATCCAATCACATTGTATACAACTTTCGAGAGCAGAGACATTTTGAATAAAACAATTAAAAATCAAAATCCAGGAAACATACAGTTCTAGTTCTGCTATGAATTACTCCATTATTCTAATGAAGGCAACACAGACATTATTTCATAAGCTCTCAAGCGATAAACACAAACCAAGATATCCAACTGCCCTGGCATGACACAATTCATTGTAAACTTTCACATACCATATAAAACACGATATACTTGTCAACATGAAAATATCAATAAAGTGATACAAAGGTACTTAGGTCACTCCTTTTAAATAATATCAGCAATAATGTTTGCAGCAAGACTCTGCTATGTTCCCACATACATTGTCCTTTGCCTGCTAGTAACTTCTTTTTCCTTTATACATGAAACCCATATATATTTTATTTCTTTCAAGCAATGATAACATTGTAAAAACTTCAGCAGTATTTATCCCACTATACATTGTAAAATTGGATTTTTTTCTCGAAAAACTTATTTCAAAATTATTAAGCTACATACGCATATGAAACTTGTAACAGGTTAACCTATTCATATAAAACTTGCAACAGGATCAGAATGAAAACAAAAAATGTGGTGCCAGCTATATTTCGCACAAAAATATAGCATGAGTTTCACGTTTCCTAAAATTTTAACATAAACATAAATGTACTTCATTTTCCATGAAAAAAAAAGGAAAAATACAAATCCAAGATTATCCATACTAAATGGTAACTCAGTAATGCCATTTCTCTAATACCTGTATATGTTTTTCTGAGTACAGGGAAAATTTTGTCCATAAAATAAGAAAATCAGTTTCCATGCAAGTGCAATCCAAACAATGCAGTCTAGCTTATTTTCCAAGACACAGGAGTAAAACAACTCAAGGTTCATAACGTCTGATACATTGTATGTAGGATCACGAGGGATCAAATGTTCTATTTGTGTCATTAAATCATAAGTGGGGATGGGGGACCTAATCCCAAAGCAAAATTAAACATCCTTCCAATTCACTAGTGCCATCTTGGCTCGTCATTACAGGCATTTCTTGCTCAGAAGTTGACAAAATTACCAAACCCAATACTGAAGTCACAACCAGAGCAGCGGGTAACCTCGAGCACGACTGTACGTACGTACGTACGGCACACGAACACGACTGCCACTACCCTTTAGCACGGTGGTACGACCCTTAGACATGATTGCCTGGCCTTTCAGGATGAGGCTGATGGCCCAGACATCAAAATCAAGGGTGCTACAGATGTTATAAAGGGTCGAACCGTCGTGCTCAAGGTTACTACTAAATTCCAACGTCAGACAGGCAACCCAGCCAGGACTCCACCAGCACCACGAACTTACCTCCATTCATTTATTGATTGTCATCACAAACTCACACTAGCTCTTCTCCAACATTCAAAAGACATTAACTGGTGATTTCCTCAGTAAAGACGTGGTAAACCTACAAGATGAGGAGGGAAAATAGCATCTGGGGCGATATAATTCTTTAATTGCGAGTTCCGTCATGGGCACCAGCGGTGTCACTGAGCTAATAGGGTGGTACTTACAGTTCCTCGACCCAGGTAGGAAGATCAGGAGGGACTTCGGTGATGTCACTCTTGGAACAGTCGACTATGGCCCCGAGGCAGAAACAGACGTCAGGACACTTGGCACTACACACATCCCACAGGAGAACTTGCACGACCAAAATCCTTGTCAACCAAAACAATCCCCTCTCCGCCGCCATCTTCCCCAAGGACAAGAGCAATCTGCCTTAAATCATGTAATATTTGGCATAATTGGGCAGTCTAAGCACTTTGGGTTGTTCTTCTCTTCACTCTAATGCTACTGTCTGATCAACGTCTGTAAAATTGTCTCCTCAATACATAATTCCGATAACTACACTGGATTCACGGAGCGAAGGGCTATACAACCACTCCCATCCCTGCCATTACACAGACTGAGCCCAATGGGTACTGAGAAGATGGTTTTCATTGGCCCGCTGCCTTTCTCAGGCGCTCGCTCATTGGCCCGCTCTACATCAGATCTAATGCCTCATTGGTTGCACCGTAGTTAATTATCTCCTGTTCATGGCAGTGATTTGGAAATGACTAACATGGCCAGGCCTACGGCTTATGGTTACCTATGAGGAGGAAATGGGAGCAGGGGCGGCCATGCTGAGTGGATGGTGGGGAGGTAAGGCTACGCTCCCCCCACCAGGATGCTTCTCCCTCCCTCCCTCACCTCCTGTACACAGCTTTTGATGGCAGTAGTTGATGACTCGCGAATGCAAACGCTCACTTGTGGAGATCATTATTCCAGAACATGTTTTCTGACGAGAAAAGTCAACAACGCACATATTACTAAATCCTCGTCATATGAAGTGTGAGGAGGTAAAGCCCTCCCACTCAGCCCGCCTGATCACGTGACGATGTCTATATATTATTTCCATACAGGTGGTCAGTATTGTCCTGGCCACGTACACCGTATATTCTGAATATTCCCACACTTCAATGATTGAATTTTGCCTAAAGCAAGAACCACTGTATATACGTCGCTAAGATCAGCTTTAAACGGGTAACCTTTCCATGATAAAGTTTACCTACATTTTTTCTCAGTAGTATGTTAAAGGTTATATGATGTTAGTCAAGTGCGGTATACTGGTATGCATATATTGTCCATCTTGCGGATATATATATATATATATATATATATATATATATATATATATATTATCCCTGGGGATAGGGGAGAAAGAATACTTCCCACATATTCCCTGCGTGTCGTAGAAGGCGACTAAAAGGGAAGGGAGCGGGGGGCTGGAAATCCTCCCCTCTCATTTTTTTATTTTAATTTTCCAAAAGAAGGAACAGAGAAGGGGGCCAGGTGAGGGTATTCCCTCAAAGGCCCAGTCCTCTGTTCTTAACGCTACCTCGCTATCGCGGGAAATGGCAAATAGTATGAAAAAAAAAATATATATATATATATATATATATATATATATATAAACTTTTTTATGAGTAAACGCTTTAGATGAAGAAACTTTATCATTTTGTACAACTGGGTTCCTCCCATTCAGGTGTCATTTATATCATCATAATTTATTTGCAGTTAATACCAATTTCTTTTTAATTCCAATGGCAAGAAACGTGCAATATAATTCGATAAACTTAATAAATGGGTCAGGTCAACTTTAAGTCCGAAGAGAATACGTTGTAAATGTAATATTCGTCTTCATATACAGCAGATATACGCGGGGTATCTTGACGCGTCACATGAATTGTTTACAATAACATCAGTGAACAATACAAACACTAATTACCGAAAACGTCTCGTATAACTCTAAAGGGAAACTCTATATAGATATAATCGTGTGAGTATGAAGCAAAACCAGCCTCTCCTGTCCATATCATGAGGGATCATAGATTCTCATCATTCTTCACATTTACCAGCCTCAATCGATCAAAAATAGAGTAATGGTAGAGAGTTGTGGCGGAACGAGACACTAGAAGCGAATTTATTGATCCCGCCATCGCACGGCGTTAGCCAGTCGTTCGCCGTGCAGGGAAAAATATCGTCTATCTTTCCTTGGATGTGTGGGGGAAAATTTTTATATTTCCATGACGCTATCATAGATTACATGAGTTAATCATGGCAGGTATGAATGTATCAATCTACAGTCAGTGACAAGTTATATGTCACATGAGACATCATTGCAGCCGAACCTCGGCTGTACAAGACAGACTAAACGTAGAGACCGCAGAGTTAAATAATAGTACAGTAAGACATATTTTTCCTCGCGCTTGTCAAATACCGTATCGATTTCCGGTAAAAAAATATTACATAAAAGCAACTTCATATACTACCAGTTACTCACCAACAGTGAGAATCTCTCCCAACACGATAACCTTTATATGAGCCAGCGTTCTCTTATTGCTATGGTAACGGCGACGCGGAAAATGCGTCAGTAACCAGTCCAACAACGTACACACACATCCCTTACTGCCTCGGGCCAAGCAAACTGTACCTACGTACATTACAGTATCATCTCACTGATATCTAATCTTCTAGAAAATCAGGGTAATATTAGAGGGTGAATTTTCTGATTATATATATATATATATATATATATATATATATATATATATATATATATATATATATATATATATATATATATATCATTTATTTATTTTTATTTTGCTTTGTCGCTGTCTCCCGCGTTTGCGAGGTAGCGCAAGGAAACAAACGAAAGAATGGCCCAACCCAACCACATACGCATGTATATACATACACGTCCACACACGCAAATATACATACCTATACATCTCAGCGTATACATATATATATACACACACAAACATATACATATATACACATGTACATAATTCATACTGTCCACCTTTATTCATTCCCATCGCCACCCCGCCACACAAGAAATAACAACCCCCTACCCCCGCATGTGCGCGAGGTAGCGCTAGGAAAAGATAACAAAGGCCACACTCAGCCTCTAGCTGTCATGTATAATGCACTGAAACCACAGCTCCCTTTCCACATCCAAGCCTCACAGAACTTTCCATGCTTTACCCCAGATGCTTCACACGCCCTGGTTCAATCCATTGACAGCACGTCGACCCCGGTATACCACATCGTTCCAATTCACTCTATTTCTTGCACACCTTTCACCCTCCTGCATGTTCAGGCCCCGATCACTCAAAATCTTTACCCCAGACGCTTCACACGCCCTGGCTCAATCCACTGACAGCACGTCGACCCCGGTATAACACATCGTTCCAATTCACTCTATTTCTTGCACGCCTTTCACCCTCTTGCATGTTCAGGCCCCGATCACTCAAAATCTTTTTCACTAGATCTTTCCACCTCCAATTTGGTCTCCCACTTCTCGTTTCCTCCACCTCTGACACGTATATCTTCTTGGCCAATCTTTCCTCACTCATTCTCTTCATGTGACCAAATCATTCTAAAATACCCTCTTCTGCTCACTCAACCACACTCTTTTTATTACCACACATCTCTCTTAATCTATTATTATTTACTCGATTAAACCAACTCACACCACATATTTTCCTCAAACATCTCATTTCCAGCACATCCACCCTCCTCCGCACAACTTTATCTATAGCCCACGTTTCGCAACCATATACCATTGTTGGAACCACTATTCCTTCAAACATACCCATTTTTGCTTTCCAAGATAATGTTCTCGACTTCCACACGTTTTTCAACGCTCCCAGAATTTTCGCCCCCTCCCCCAACCTATGATTCACTTCCGCTTCCTTGGTTCCATCCGCTGCCAAATTCACTCCCAGATATCTAAAACACTTCACTTCCTCCAGTTTTTCTCCACTCAAACTTACCTCCCAATTGACTTAACCCTAAACCCTACTGTACCTAATAACCTTGCTCTTATTCACATTTACTCTCAACTTTCTTCTTCCACACACTTTACCAAACTCAGTCACCAGCTTCTGCAGTTTCTCACATGAATCAGCCACCAGCGCTGTATCATCAGCGAACAACAAATGATCACTTCCCAAGCTCTCTCATCCACAACAGACTTCATACTTGCCCCTCTTTCCAAAACTCTTGCATTCACCTCCCTAACAATCCCATCATTAAACAAATTAAACAACCATGGAGACATCACACACCCCTGCCGCAAACCTACATTCACTGAGAACCAATCACTTTCCTCTCTTCCTACACGTACATATGCCTAGCATCCTCGATAAAAACTTTTCACTGCCTCTAACAACTTGCCCCCCACACCATATATTCTTAATACCTTCCGCAGAGCATCTCTATCAACTCTCTAACAACTTGCCCCCCACACCATATATTCTTAATACCTTCCGCAGAGCATCTCTATCAACTCTATCATATGCCTTCTCCAGATCCATAAATGCTACATACAAAGCCATTTGCTTTTCTAAGTATTTCTCACGTACATTCTTCAAAGCAAACACCTGATCCACATATCCTCTACCACTTCTGAAACCACACTGCTCTTCCCCAGTCTAATGCTCTGTACATGCCTTCACCCTCTCAATCAATACCCTCCCATATAATTTCCCATGCACACCATGCATGAAAACTATCACTTTTTCATATGTATATATATGTATGTGTGTGTGTGTATGTGCGTATGTGTGTGTATGTGTGTGTGTGTGTGTGTGTGTGTATATATATATATGTATATTATCCCTGGGGATAGGGGTGAAAGAATACTTCCCACGTATTCCTCGCGTGTCGTAGAAAGCGACTAGAGGGGACGGGAGCGGGGGGCCGGAAATCCTCCCCTCCTTGTATTAACTTTCTAAAATGGGAAACAGAAGAAGGAGTCACGCGGGGAGTACTCATCCTCCTCGAAGGCTCAGAGTGGGGTGCCTAAATGTGTGCGGATGTAACCAAGATGTGAAAAAAGGAGAGATAGGTAGTATGTTTGAGGAAAGGAACCTGGATGTTTTGGCTCTAAGTGAAACGAAGCTCAAGGGTAAAGGGGAAGAGTGGTTTGGAAATGTCTGGGGAGTGAAGTCAGGGGTTAGTGAGAGGACAAGAGCAAGGGAAGGAGTAGCAATACTCCTGAAACAGGAGTTGTGGGAGTATGTGATAGAATGTAAGAAAGTCAATTCTCGATTAATATGGGTAAAGTTGATGGAGAGAGGTGGGTGATTATGGGTGCATATGCACCTGGGCATGAGAAGAAAGATCATGAGAGGCAAGTGTTTTGGGAGCAGCTAAATGAGTGTGTTAGCGGTTTTGATGCACGAGACCGGGTTATAGTGATGGGTGATTTGAATGCAAAGGTGAGTAATGTGGCAGTTGAGGGAATAATTGGTGTGCATGGGGTGTTCAGTGTTGTAAATGGAAATGGTGAGGAGCTTGTAGATTTATGTGCTGAAAAAGGACTGATGATTGGGAATACCTGGTTTAAAAAGCGAGATATACATAAGTATACTTATGTAAGTAGGAGAGATGGCCAGAGAGCGTTATTGGATTACGTGTTAATTGACAGGCGTGCGAAAGAGAGACTTTTGGATGTCAATGTGCTGAGAGGTGCAACTGGAGGGATGTCTGATCATTATCTTGTGGAGGCTAAGGTGAAGATTAGTATGGGTTTTCAGAAAAGAAGAGTGAATGTTGGGGTGAAGAAGGTGGTGAGAGTAAGTGAGCTTGGGAAGGAGACCTGTGTGAGGAAGTATCAGGAGAGACTGTGTACAGAATGGAAAAAGGTGAGAACAATGGAAGTAAGGGGAGTGGGGGAGGAATGGGATGTATTTAGGGAATCAGTGATGGATTGCGCAAAAGATGCTTGTGGCATGAGAAGAGTGGGAGGTGGGCTGTTTAGAAAGGGTAGTGAGTGGTGGGATGAAGAAGTAAGAGTATTAGTGAAAGAGAAGAGAGAGGCATTTGGACGATTTTTGCAGGAAAAAAATGCAATTGAGTGGGAGAAGTATAAAAGAAAGAGACAGGAGGTCAAGAGAAAGGTGCAAGAGGTGAAAAAAAGGGCAAATGAGAGTTGGGGTGAGAGACTATCAGTAAATTTTAGGGAGAATAAAAAGATGTTCTGGAAGGAGGTAAATAGGGTGCGTAAGACAAGGGAGCAAATGGGAACTTCAGTGAAGAGCGTAAATGGGGAGGTGATAACAAGTAGTGGTGATGTGAGAAGGAGATGGAATGAGTATTTTGAAGGTTTGTTGAATGTGTCTGATGACAGAGTGGCAGATATAGGGTGTTTGGGTCGAGGTGGTGTGCAAAGTGAGAGGGTTAGGGAAAATGATTTGGTAAACAGAGAAGAGGTAGTAAAAGCTTTGCGGAAGATGAAAGCCGGCAAGGCAGCAGGTTTGGATGGTATTGCAGTGGAATTTATTAAAAAAGGAGGTGACTGTATTGTTGACTGGTTGGTAAGGTTATTTAATGTATGTATGACTCATGGTGAGGTGCCTGAGGATTGGCGGAATGCGTGCATAGTGCCATTGTACAAAGGCAAAGGGGATAAGAGTGAGTGCTCAAATTACAGAGGTATAAGTTTGTTGAGTATTCCTGGTAAATTATATGGGAGGGTATTGATTGAGAGGGTGAAGACATGTACAGAGCATCAGATTGGGGAAGAGCAGTGTGGTTTCAGAAGTGGTAGAGGATGTGTGGATCAGGTGTTTGCTTTGAAGAATGTATGTGAGAAATACTTAGAAAAGCAAATGGATTTGTATGTAGCATTTATGGATCTGGAGAAGGCATATGATAGAGTTGATAGAGATGCTCTGTGGAAGGTATTAAGAATATATGGTGTGGGAGGAAAGTTGTTAGAAGCAGTGAAAAGTTTTTATCGAGGATGTAAGGCATGTGTACGTGTAGGAAGAGAGGAAAGTGATTGGTTCTCAGTGAATGTAGGTTTGCGGCAGGGGTGTGTGATGTCTCCATGGTTGTTTAATTTGTTTATGGATGGGGTTGTTAGGGAGGTAAATGCAAGAGTCTTGGAAAGAGGGGCAAGTATGAAGTCTGTTGTGGATGAGAGAGCTTGGGAAGTGAGTCAGTTGTTGTTCGCTGATGATACAGCGCTGGTGGCGGATTCATGTGAGAAACTGCAGAAGCTGGTGACGGAGGTTGGTAAAGTGTGTGGAAGAAGAAAGTTAAGAGTAAATGTGAATAAGAGCAAGGTTATTAGGTACAGTAGGGTTGAGGGTCAAGTCAATTGGGAGGTGAGTTTGAATGGAGAAAAACTGGAGGAAGTGAAGTGTTTTAGATATCTGGGAGTGGATCTGTCAGCGGATGGAACCATGGAAGCGGAAGTGGATCATAGGGTGGGGGAGGGGGCGAAAATTTTGGGAGCCTTGAAAAATGTGTGGAAGTCGAGAACATTATCTCGGAAAGCAAAAATGGGTATGTTTGAAGGAATAGTGGTTCCAACAATGTTGTATGGTTGCGAGGCGTGGGCTATGGATAGAGTTGTGCGCAGGAGGATGGATGTGCTGGAAATGAGATGTTTGAGGACAATGTGTGGTGTGAGGTGGTTTGATCGAGTAAGTAACGTAAGGGTAAGAGAGATGTGTGGAAATAAAAAGAGCGTGGTTGAGAGAGCAGAAGAGGGTGTTTTGAAATGGTTTGGGCACATGGAGAGAATGAGTGAGGAAAGATTGACCAAGAGGATATATGTGTCGGAGGTGGAGGGAACGAGGAGAAGAGGGAGACCAAATTGGAGGTGGAAAGATGGAGTGAAAAGGATTTTGTGTGATCGGGGCCTGAACATGCAGGAGGGTGAAAGGAGGGCAAGGAATAGAGTGAATTGGAGCGATGTGGTATACAGGGGTTGACGTGCTGTCACTGGATTGAATCAAGGCATGTGAAGCGTCCGGGGTAAACCATGGAAAGCTGTATAGGTATGTATATTTGCGTGTGTGGACGTGTGTATGTACATGTGTATGGGGGGGGGGGGGTTGGGCCATTTCTTTCGTCTGTTTCCTTGCGCTACCTCGCAACCGCGGGAGACAGCGACGAGGTATAAAAAAAAAAAAATAATTTCCCAGGAATACTCAACAAACTTATACCTCTGTAATTTGAGCACTCACTCTTATCCTCTTTGCCTTTGTACAATGACACTATGCAAGCATTCCTCCAATCCTCAGGCACCTCACCATGAGTCATACATACATTAAATAACCTTACCAACCATATCAACAACACAGTCATCCCCCCCCTTTTTTTTAAATAAATTCCATTGCAATACCATCCAAATCCGCTGCCTTGCCGGCTTTCATCTTCCGCAAAGCTTTTACTACCTCTTCTCTGTTTACCAAATCATTCTCACAAACCCTTTCACTTTGCACACCACCTCGACCAAAACTCCCTATATCTGCCACTCTATCATCAAACACATTCAACAAACCTTCAAAATACTCAGTCCGTCTCCTTCTCACATCACCACTACTTGTTAACACCTCCCCCTTTACTGAAGTTCCCATTTGTTCCCTTGTCTTACGCACTTTATTTACCTCTTTCCAAAACATCTTTTTATTCTCCCTAAAATTTAATGATACTCTCTCACCTCAACTCTCATTTGCCCTGTTTTTTACCTCTTGCACCTTTGTCTTGACCTCCTGTTTCTTTCTTTTATACATCTCCCAGTCATTTGCATTATTTCCCTGCAAAAATCGTCCAAATGCCTCCCTCTTCTCTTTAATCAATAATCTTACTTCTTCATCCCACCACTCACTCCCCCTTCTAATCTGCCCACCTCCCACGCTTCTCATGCCACAAGAATCTTTTGCGCAAGGCATCACTGCTCCCCTAAATACATCCCATTCCTCCTCCACTCCCCATACGTCCTTTGTTCTCACCTTTTTCCATTCTGTACTCAGTCTCTCCTGGTACTTCCTCACACAAGTCTCCTTCCCAAGCTCACTTACTCTCACCACTCTCTTCAACCCAACATTCTCTCATGATCTTCTCATGCCCAGGTGCATATGCACCAATAACCACCCATCTCTCTCCATCCACTTTCAGTTTTACCCATATCAATCTAGAGTTTACATTCTTACACTCTATCACATACTCCCACCACTCCTGTTTCAGGATTAGTGCTACTCCTTCTCTTGCTCTTGTCCTCTCACTAACCCCTGACTTTACTCACAAGACATTCCCAAACCACTCTTCCCCTTTACCCTTGAGCTTCGTTTCACTCACAGCCAAAACATCCAGGTTCCTTTACTGAAACATACTACCTATCTCTCCTTTTTTCTTATCTTGGTTACCTCCACACACATTTAGACACCCCAATCTGAGCCTTCGGGGAGGATGAGATCTCCCCGTGTGACTCCTTCTTCTGTTTCCCCTTTTAGAAAGTTAAAATGCATGGAAGGGGAGGGTATCCAGCCCCCCGCACCCGTCCCCGGTATATATATATATATATATATATATATATATATATATATATATATATATATATATATATATATATATATATAAGAGTGAGTGCTCAAATTACAGAGGTATAAGTTTGTTGAGTATTCCTGGTAAATTATATGGGAGGGTATTGATTGAGAGGGTGAAGGCATGTACAGAGCATCAGATTGGGGAAGAGCAGTGTGGTTTCAGAAGTGGTAGAGGATGTGTGGATCAGGTGTTTGCTTTGAAGAATGTATGTGAGAAATACTTAGAAAAGCAAATGGATTTGTATGTAGCATTTATGGGTCTGGAGAAGGCATATGATAGAGTTGATAGAGATGCTCTGCGGAAGGTATTAAGAATATATGGTGTGGGAGGAAAGTTGTTAGAAGCAGTGAAAAGTTTTTATCGAGGATGTAAGGCATGTGTACGTGTAAGAAGAGAGGAAAGTGATTGGTTCTCAGTGAATGTAGGTTTGCGGCAGGGGTGTGTGATGTCTCCATGGTTGTTTAATTTGTTTATGGATGGGGTTGTTAGGGAGGTAAATGCAAGAGTTTTGGAAAGAGGGGCAAGTATGAAGTCTGATGGGGATGAGAGAGCTTGGGAAGTGAGTCAGTTGTTGTTCGCTGATGATACAGCGCTGGTGGCTGATTCATGTGAGAAACTGCAGAAGCTGGTGACTGAGTTTGGTAAAGTGTGTGGAAGAAGAAAGTTAAGAGTAAATGTGAATAAGAGCAAGGTCATTAGGTACAGTAGGGTTGAGGGTCAAGTCAATTGGGAGGTGAGTTTGAATGGAGAAAAACTGGAGGAAGTGAAGTGTTTTAGATATCTGGGAGTGGATCTGGCAGCGGATGGAACCATGGAAGCGGAAGTGGATCATAGGGTGGGGGAGGGGGCGAAAATTCTGGGGGCCTTGAAGAATGTGTGGAAGTCGAGAACATTATCTCGGAAAGCAAAAATGGGTATGTTTGAAGGAATAGTGGTTCCAACAATGTTGTATGGTTGCGAGGCGTGGGCTATGGATAGAGTTGTGCGCAGGAGGATGGATGTGCTGGAAATGAGATGTTTGAGGACAATGTGTGGTGTGAGGTGGTTTGATCGAGTGAGTAACGTAAGGGTAAGAGAGATGTGTGGAAATAAAAAGAGCGTGGTTGAGAGAGCAGAAGAGGGTGTTTTGAAGTGGTTTGGGCACATGGAGAGAATGAGTGAGGAAAGATTGACCAAGAGGATATATGTGTCGGAGGTGGAGGGAACGAGGAGAAGAGGGAGACCAAATTGGAAGTGGAAAGATGGAGTGAAAAAGATTTTGTGTGATCGGGGCCTGAACATGCAGGAGGGTGAAAGGAGGGCAAGGAATAGAGTGAATTGGAGCGATGTGGTATACCGGGGTTGACATGCTGTCAGTGGATTGAATCAAGGCATGTGAAGCGTCTGGGGTAAACCATGAAAAGTTGTGTAGGTATGTATATTTGCGTGTGTGGACGTATGTATATACATGTGTATGGGGGTGGGTTGGGCCATTTCTTTCGTCTGTTTCCTTGCGCTACCTCGCAAACGCGGGAGACAGCGACAAAGTATAAAAATATATATATATATATATATATATATATATATATATATATATATATATATATATATATATATATATATATATCCTCCCTGGGGATAGGGAAGAAAGAATACTTCCCACGTATTCCCTGCGAGTCGTAGAAGGCGACTGAAAGGGAAGAGAGCGGGGGGCTTGAAATCCTACCCTCTCATTTTTTTTTTCCAAAGAAGGAACAGAGAAGGGGGCCAGGTGAGGGTATTCCCTCAAAGGCCCAGTCCTCTGTTCTTAACGCTACCTCGCTATCGCGGGAAATGGCGAATAGTATAAATATATATATATATATATATATATATATATATTTTTTTTTTTTTTTTTTTTTTTTTATGCTTTGTCGCTGTCTCCCGCGTTTGCGAGGTAGCGCAAGGAAACAGACGAAAGAAATGGCCCAACCCCCCCCCCCATACACATGTACATACACACGTCCACACACGCAAATATACATACCTACACAGCTTTCCATGGTTTACCCCAGACGCTTCACATGCCTTGATTCAATCCACTGACAGCACGTCAAACCCTGTATACCACATCGCTCCAATTCACTCTATTCCTTGCCCTCCTTTCACCCTCCTGCATGTTCAGGCCCCGATCACACAAAATCTTTTTCACTCCATCTTTCCACCTCCAATTTGGTCTCCCTCTTCTCCTCGTTCCCTCCACCTCCGACACATATATCCTCTTGGTCAATCTTTCCTCACTCATTCTCTCCATGTGCCCAAACCATTTCAAAACACCCTCTTCTGCTCTCTCAACCACGCTCTTTTTATTTCCACACATCTCTCTTACCCTTACGTTACTTACTCGATCAAACCACCTCACACCACACATTGTCCTCAAACATCTCATTTCCAGCACATCCATCCTCCTGCGCACAACTCTATCCATAGCCCACGCCTCGCAACCATACAACATTGTTGGAACCACTATTCCTTCAAACATACCCATTTTTGCTTTCCGAGATAATGTTCTCGACTTCCACACATTTTTCAAGGCTCCCAAAATTTTCGCCCCCTCCCCCACCCTATGATCCACTTCCGCTTCCATGGTTCCATCCGCTGACAGATCCACTCCCAGATATCTAAAACACTTCACTTCCTCCAGTTTTTCTCCATTCAAACTCACCTCCCAATTGACTTGACCCTCAACCCTACTGTACCTAATAACCTTGCTCTTATTCACATTTACTCTTAACTTTCTTCTTCCACACACTTTACCAAACTCAGTCACCAGCTTCTGCAGTTTCTCACATGAATCAGCCACCAGCGCTGTATCATCAGCGAACAACAACTGACTCACTTCCCAAGCTCTCTCATCCCCAAATATATATATATATATATATATTTACTTATTTTGCTTTGTCGCTGTCTCCCGCTTTAGCGAGGTAGCGCAAGGAAACACACGAAACAATGGCCCAACCCACCCACATACACATGTATATACATACAAGTCCACACACGCAAATATACATACCTATACATCTCAATGTACATATATATATATATATATATATATATATATATATATATATATATATATATATATATATATATATACACACACAGACATATACATATGTACACATGTACATAATTCATACTGTCTGCCTTTATTTATTCCCAACGCCACCTCGCCACACATGTAATAACAAGCCCCTCCCCCCTCATGTGTGCGAGGTAGCGCTAGGAAAAGACAACAAAGGCCACATTCGTTCACACTCAGTCTCTAGCTGTCATGTAATAATGCACCGAAACCACACCTCCCTTTCCACATCAAGGCCCCACAGAATTTTCCATGGTTTACCCCAGACGCTTCACATGCCCTGGTTCAATCCACTGACAGCACGTCGACCCCGGTATACCACATCGTTCCAATTCACTATATTTCTTGCACGCCTTTCACCCTCCTGCATGTTCAGGCCCCGATCACTCAAAATCTTTTTCATTAATCTTGCAACCTCCAATTTGGTCTCCCACTTCTCGTTCCCTCCACCTCTGAAACATATATCGTCTTGGCCAATCTTTCCTCACTCATTCTCTCCATGTGACCAAACAATTTCAAAATACCCTCTTCTCTTCTCTCAACCACACTCTCTTTATTACCACACATCTCTCTTACCCTATTATTATTTACTCGATTAAACGACGTTACACCACATATTGTCCTCAAACATCTCATTTCCAGCACATCCACCCTCCGCACACCTCTATAGCCCACGCCTCGCAACCATATACCATTTTTGGAACCACTATTCCTTCAAACATTCCCATTTTAGCTTTCGAAGATAACTTTCTCGACTTCCACACATTCTTCAACGCTCCCAGAAATTTCGTCCCCTCCCCCACCCTATGATTCACTTCCGCTTCCTTGGTTCCATCTGCTGCCAAATCCACTCCAAGATATCTAAAACACTTCACTTCCTCCAGTTTTTCTCCATTCAAACTTACCTCCCAATTGACTTGTCCCTCAACCCTACTGTACCTAATAACCTTGCTCTTATTCACATTTACTCTCAGCTTTCTTCTTTCACACACTTTACCAAACTCAGTAACCAGCTTTTGCAGTTTCTCACCCAAATCAGCCAACAGCGCTGTATCATCAGCGAACAACTGACTCACTTCCCAAACTCTCTCATCCACAACAGACTGCATACTTGCACCTCTTTCCAAAACTTGCATTCACCTCCCTAACAACCCCATCCATAAACAAATTATATAACCATGGAGACATCACGCACCCCTGCCGCAAACCGACATTCACTGAGAACCAATCACGTTCCTCTCTTCCTACACGTTCACATGCCTTACATCCTCGATAAAAAGTTTTCACTGCTTCTAACAACTTGCCTCCCACACCATATATTCTTAATACCTTCCACAGAGCATCTCCATCAACTCTATCACATGCCTTCTCAAGATCTACAAATGCTGCATACAAATCCATTTGCTTTTCTAAGTATTTCTCACATACATTTTTCAAAGCAAACACCTGATCCACATATCCTCTACCACTTCTGAAACCACACTGCTCTTCCCCAATCTGATGCTCTGTACATGCCTTCAACCTCTCAATCAATACCCTCCCATATAATTTCCCAGGAATACTCAACAAACTTATACCTCTTTAATTTGAGCACTCACTCTTATCCCCTTTGCCTTTGTACAATGGCACTATGCAAGCATTCCTCCAATCCTCAGGCACCTCACCATGAGTCATACATACATTAAATAACCTTACCAACCATATCAACAACACAGTCACCCCCCCTTTTTTTTTTTTAATAAATTCCATTGCAATACCATCCAAACCCGCTGCCTTGCCGGCTTTCATCTTCCGCAAAGCTTTTACTACCTCTTCTCTGTTTACCAAATCATTCTCCCTAACCCTCTCACTTTGCAAACCACCTCGACCAAAACACCCTTATCTGCCACTCTATCATCAAACATTTAACAAACCTTCAAAATATTCACTTTATCTCCTTCTCACATCACCACTACTTGTTATCACCTCCCCATTAGCCCCCTTTACTGAAGTTCCCATTTGTTCCCTTGTCTTACGCACTTTATTTACCTCCTTCCAAAACATCTTTTTATTCTCCCTAAAATTTAATGATACTCTCTCACCCCAACTCTCATTTGCCCTCTTTTTCACCTCTTGCACCTTTCTCTTGACCTCCTGCCTCTTTCTTTTATACATCTCCCAGTCATTTGCATTATTTCCCTGCAAAAATCGTCCAAATGCCTCTTTCTTTATTGACTAATAATGATACTTCTTCATCCCACCACTCACTACCCTTTCTAATCTGCTTACCTCCCACGCTTCTCATGCCACAAGCATCTTTTGCGCAAGCCATCACTGCTTCCCTGAATACATCCCATGCCTCCCCCACTCCCCTTACCTCCTTTGCTCTCACCTTTTTCCATTCTGTACTCAGTCCCTCCTGGTACTTCCTCACACAAGTCTCCTTCCCAAGCTCACTTACTCTCACCACTCTCTTCACCCCAACATTTTCTCTTCTTTTCTGAAAACCTCTACAAATCTTCACCTTCGCCCACACAAGATAATGCTCAGACATCCCTCCAGTTGCACCTCTCAGCACATTAACATCCAAAAGTCTCTCTTTCGCGCGCCTATCAACTAACACGTAATCCAATAACGCTCTCTAGCCATCTCTCCTACTTACATACGTATACTTATATATATATATATATATAAACCAGGTATTCCTAATCACCAGTCTTTTTTCAGCACATAAATCTACAAGCTCTTCACCATTTCCGTTTACAACACTGAACACCCCATGTACACCAATTATTCCCTCAACTGCCACATTACTCACCTTTGCATTCAAATCACCCATCACTATAACCCGGTCTCGTGCATCAAAACTACTAACACATTCACTCAGCTGCTTCCAAAACACTTGCCTCTCATGATCTTTCCTCTCATGCCCAGGTGCATATCCACCAATAATCACCCATCTCTCCCCATCAACTTTCAATTTTACCCATATTAATCTAGAGTTTACTTTCTTACACTCTATCACATACTCCCACAACTCCTCTTTCAGGAGTAGTGCTACTCCTTCCCTTGCTTTTGTCCTCTCACTAACCCCTGACTTTACTCCCAAGACATTTCCAAGCCGCTCTTCCCCTTCATCCTTAAGCTTCGTTTCACTCAGAGCCAAAACATTCAGGTTCCTTTCCTCAAACATACTACCTATCTCTCCTTTTTTTCTCGTCTTGGTTACATCCACACACATTTAGACACTCCAATCTGAGCCTTCGAGGAGGATGAGCACTCCCAGCGTGACCTCTTCTTCTGTTTCACCTTTTAGAAAGTTAAAATACAAGGAGTGGATGGTTTCTGGCCCCCCGCTCCCGTCCCCTTTAGTCGCCTTCTACGACACGTGAGGAATGCGTGGGAAGTATTCTTTCTCCCCTATCCCCAGGGATATATATATACATATATACATATATATATATATATATATATATATATATATATATATATATATATATATATATATATATATATATATATCTTTTTTCTTTCAAACTATTCGCCATTTCCCGCGTTAGCAAGGTAGCGTTAAGAACAGAGAACTGGGCCCTTGAGGGAATATCCTCACCTGGCCCCCTTCTCCGTTCCTTCTTTTGGAAAATTTAAAAAAAAATATATATATAATGAGAGGGGAGGATTTCCAGCCCCCCGCTCCCTCCCCATTTAGTCGCCTTCTACGACACGCAGGGAATACGTGGGAAGTATTCTTTCTCCCCTATCCCCAGGGATAATATATATCTGTATATATATATATATATATATATATATATATATATATATATATATATATATATATATATATATATATATATATTCTTTATTTTTTTTTTTTTTGCTTTGTCGCTGTCTCCCGCGTTTGCGAGGTAGCGCAAGGAAACAGACGAAAGAAATGGCCCAACCCACCCCCATACACATGTATATACATACGTCCACACACGCAAATATATATACCTACACAGTTTTCCATGTTTTACCCCAGACGCTTCACATGCCCTGATTCAATCCACTGACAGCATGTCAACCCCGGTATACCACATCGATCCAATTCACTCTATTCCTTGCCCTCCTTTCACCCTCCTGCACGTTCAGGCCCCGATCACACAAAATCTTTTTCACTCCATCTTTCCACCTCCAATTTGGTCTCCCACTTCTCCTCGTTCCCTCCACCTCCGACACATATATCCTCTTGGTCAATCTTTCCTCACTCATTCTCTCCATGTGCCCAAACCATTTCAAAACACCCTCTTCTGCTCTCTCAACCACGCTCTTTTTATTTCCACACATCTCTCTTACCCTTACGTTACTTACTCAATCAAACCACCTCACACCACACATTGTCCTCAAACATCTCATTTCCAGCACATCCACCCTCCTGCGCACAACTCTATCCATAGCCCACGCCTCGCAACCATATAACATTGTTGGAACCACTATTCCTTCAAACATACCCATTTTTGCTTTCCGAGATAATGTTCTCGACTTCCACACATTCTTCAAGGCTCCCAGAATTTTCGCCCCCTCCCCCACCCTATGATCCACTTCCGCTTCAATGGTTCCATCCGCTGCCAGATCCACTCCCAGATATCTAAAACACTTTACTTCCTCCAGTTTTTCTCCATTCAAACTTACCTCCCAACTGACTTGACCCTCAACCCTACTGTACCTAATAACCTTGCTCTTATTCACATTTACTCTTAACTTTCTTCTTTCACACACTTTACCAAACTCAGTCACCAGCCTCTGCAGTTTCTCACATGAATCAGCCACCAGCGCTGTATCATCAGCGAACAACAACTGACTCACTTCCCAAGCTCTCTCATCCCCAACAGACTTCATACTTGCCCCTCTTTCCAAAACTCTTGCATTCACCTCCCTAACAACCCCATCCATAAACAAATTAAACAACCATGGAGACATCACACACCCCTGCCGCAAACCTACATTCACTGAGAACCAATCACTTTCCTCTCTTCCTACACGTACACATGCCTTACATCCTCGATAAAAACTTTTCACTGCTTCTAACAACTTGCCTCCCACACCATATATTCTTAATACCTTCCGCAGAGCATCTCTATCAACTCTATCATATGCCTTCTCCAGATCCATAAATGCTACATACAAATCCATTTGCTTTTCTAAGTATTTTTCACATACATTCTTCAAAGCAAACACCTGATCCACACATCCTCTACCACTTCTGAAACCACACTGCTCTTCCCCAATCTGATCCTCAGTACATGTCTTCACCCTCTCAATCAATACCCTCCCATATAATTTACCAGGAATACTCAACAAACTTATACCTCTGTAATTTGAGCACTCACTCTTATCCCCTTTGCCTTTGTACAATGGCACTATGCACGCATTCCGCCAATCCTCAGGCACCTCACCATGAGTCATACATACATTAAATAACCTTACCAACCAGTCAATAATACAGTCACCCCCTTTTTTAATAAATTCCACTGCAATACCATCCAAACCCGCCGCCTTGCCGGCTTTCATCTTCCGCAAAGCTTTTACTACCTCTTCTCTGTTTACCAAATCATTTTCCCTAACCCTCTCACTTTGCACACCACCTCGACCAAAACACCCTATATCTGCCACTCTATCATCAAACACATTCAACAAACCTTCAAAATACTCACTCCATCTCCTTCTCACATCACCAATACTTGTTATCACCTCCCCATTTGCGTCCTTCACTGAAGTTCCCATTTGCTCCCTTGTCTTACGCACTTTATTTACCTCCTTCCAGAACATCTTTTTATTCTCCCTAAAATTTAATGATACTATCTCAACCCAACTCTCATTTGCCCTCCTTTTCACCTCTTGCACCTTTCTCTTGACCTCCTGTCTCTTTCTTTTATACATCTCCCACTCAATTGCATTTTTTCCCTGCAAAAATCGTCCAAATGCCTCTCTCTTCTCTTTCACTAATAATCTTACTTCTTCATCCCACCACTCACTACCCTTTCTAATCAACCCACCTCCCACTCTTCTCATGCCACAAGCATCTTTTGCGCAATCCATCACTGATTCCCTAAATACATCCCATTCCTCCCCCACTCCCCTTACTTCCATTGTTCTCACCTTTTTCCATTCTGTACTCAGTCTCTCCTGGTACTTCCTCACACAAGTCTCCTTCCCAAGCTCACTTACTCTCACCACCCTCTTCACCCCAACATTCACTCTTCTTTTCTGAAAACCTCTACAAATCTTCACCTTAGCCTCCACAAGATAATGATCAGACATCCCTCCAGTTGCACCTCTCAGCACATTAACATCCAAAAGTCTCTCTTTCGCGCGCCTGTCAATTAACACGTAATCCAGTAACGCTCTCTGGCTATCTCTCCTACTTACATACGTATACTTATGTATATCTCGCTTTTTAAACCAGGTAATCCCAATCACCAGTTCTTTTTCATCACACAAATCTACAAGCTCTTCACCATTTCCATTTACAACACTGAACACCCCATGCATACCAATTATTCCCTCAACTGCCACATTACTCACCTTTGCATTTAAATCACCCATCACTATAACCCGGTCTCGTGCATCAAAACCACTAACACACTCATTCAGCTGCTCCCAAAACACTTGCCTCTCATGATCTTTCTTCTCATGCCCAGGTGCATATGCACCAATAATCACCCATCTCTCTCCATCAACTTTCAGTTTTACCCATATTAATCGAGAATTTACTTTCTTACATTCTATCACATACTCCCACAACTCCTGTTTCAGGAGCACTGCTACTCCTTCCCTTGCTCTTGTCCTCTCACTAACCCCTGACTTTACTCCCAAGACATTCCCAAACTACTCTTCCCCTTTACCCTTGAGCTTCGTTTCATATATATATATATATATATATATATATATATATATATATATATATATATATATATATATATATATATATATATATCATATATATATATATATATATATATATATATATATATATATATATATATATATATATATATATATATATATATATATATATATATATCCCTGGGGGTAGGGGAAACAGAATACTTCCCACGCATTCCCCGCGTGTCGTAGAAGGCGACTAAAGGGGATGGGAGCGGGGGGCTAGAAACCCTCCCTTCCTTGTAATTTAACTTTCTAAAAGGGGAATACTCATCGTCCTCGAAGGCTCAGATTTTGGTGTCTATATGTGTGTGGAAGTAACCAAGATTAGAAAAAAGGAGAGATAGGTAGTATGTTTAAGGAAAGGAACCTGGATGTTTTGACTCTGAGTGAAACGAAGCTCAAGGGTAAAGAGGAAGAGTGGTTTGGGAATGTCTTGGGAGTAAAGTCAGGGGTTGGTGAGAGGACAAGAGCAAAGGATGGAGTAGCACTAATACTGAAACAGGAGTTGTGGGAGTATGTGATAGAGTGTAAGAAAGTAAATTCTAGATTGATATGGGTAAAACTGAAAGTGGATGGAGAGAAATGGGTGATTATTGGTGCATATGCACCTGGACATGAGAAGAAAAATCATGAGAGGCAAGTGTTTTGGGAGCAGGTGAGTGTGTTAGTAGTTTTGATGCACGAGACCGGGTTATAGTGATGGGTTATTTGAATGCAAAGGTGAGTAATGTGGCAGTTGAGGGAATAATTGGGGTACATGGGGTGTTCAGTGTTGTAAATGGAAATGGTGAAGAGCTTGTAGATTTATGTGCTGAAAAAGGACTGGTGACTGGGAACACATGGTTTAAAAAGGGAGATATACTTAAGTATACATATGGAGAGATGGCCAGAGAGCGTTAATGGATTACGTGTTAATTGATAGGCGCACGAAAGGCAGACTTGTTGATGTTAATGTGCTGAGAGGTGCAACTGAAGGGATGTCTGATCATTATCTTGTGGAGGCGAAGGTGAGATTTGTAGAGGTTTTCAGAAAAGAAGAGAGAATGTTGGGGTGAAGAGAGTGGTGAGAGTAAGTGAGCTTGGGAAGGAGACTTGTGTGAGGAAGTACCAGGAGAGAGTGAGTGCAGAATGGAAAAAGGTGAGAGCAAAGGACGTAAGGGGACTGGGGGAAGAATGAAATGTATTTAGAGAAGCAGTGATGGCTTGTGCAAAAGATGCTTGTGGCATGAGGGGCGTGGGAGGTGGGTAGATTAGAAATTGTAGTGAGTGGTGGGATGAAGAAGTAAGATTATTAGTGCAAGAGAAGAGAGAGGCATTTGGGCGACTTTTGCAAGGAAATAGTGCAAATGAGGGGGAGATATATAAAAGAAAGAGGCAGGAGGTCAAGAGAAAGGTGCAGGAGGTGAAAAAGAGGGCAAATGAGAGTTGGGGTGAGAGAGTATTATTAAATTTTAGGGAAAAAAAAAAAAGATGTTTTGGAAGGAGTTAAATAAAGTGCGTAAGACAAGAGAACAAATGGGAACATCGGTGAAGGGGGCAAATGGGGAAGTAATAATAACTAGTGGTGATGTGAGAAGGAAATGGAGTGAGTATTTTGAAGGTTTGTTGAATGTGTTAGATGATAGAGTGGCAGATACAGGGTATTTTGGTCGAATTGGTGTGCGAAGTGAGAGGGTTGGGAAGAATGATTTGGTAAACAGAGGAGAGGTAGTGAAAGCTTTGCGGAAGATGATAGCCGGCAAGGCGGCGGGTTTGGATGGTATTGCAGTGGAATTTATTAAAAAAGGGGGTGACTGTGTTTTGACTGGTTGATGAGGATATTCAATATATGTATGATTCATGATTAAGTGTCTGAGAATTGGCGGAACGCATGCATAGTGCCACTGTACAAAGGCAGAGGGGATAAAGGTGAGTGTTCAGATTACAGAGGTATAAGTTTGTTGAGTATTCCTGGGAAATTATTGGGAAATTATATGGGAGGGTACTGATTGAGAGGGTGAACGCGTGTACAGAGCATCAGATTGGGGAAGAGCAGTGTGGTTTCAGAAGTGGTATAAGGTGAGTGTTCAGATTACAGAGGTATAAGTTTGTTGAGTATTCCTGGGAAATTATTGGGAAATTATATGGGAGGGTACTGATTGAGAGGGTGAAGGCGTGTACAGAGCATCAGATTGGGGAAGAGCAGTGTGGTTTCAGAAGTGGTGGAGGATGTGTGGATCAAATGTTTGCTTTGAAGAATGTATGTGAGAAATATTCACAAAAACAAATGGATTTGTATGTAGCATTTATGGATCTGAAGAACGCATATGATAGAGTTGATAGAGATGCTCTGTGGAAGGTATTAAGAATATATGGTGTGGGAGGCAAGTTGCTAGAAGCAGTGAAAAGTTTTTGTCGAGGATGTAAGATACAAATCCATAAATGATTATATATATAAACAAAGTGCATATGAACGCGCACCTTCATAGAACATACAAACCAACAACACCCAGGATCGAACCCGGGACGCCTGTGCAACAGGCGGGAGCGCTACCGCTAGGCTATGATCGCCCATATAGGAAAATGTCTATTCCAATACTATGTAATCGAATACCCTTCGTCTCACGTTAGTGAGCATATAGTATTTTATCGAACCTAACTGTACAACGCGGAGGTATATGAATTCGAACAAAGTGCATATGAACGCGCACCTTCATAGAACATACAAACCTCCAACAGCCATGATCGAACCCTGGACCCCTGTGCAACAGGCGGGAGCGCTATCGCTAGGCTATGATCGCCAACGTGAGACGAGCACATAGTATTCGAATAGTCGTTTCCCTATAGGGGCGATCATAGCCTAGCGGTAACGCTCCCGCCTGTTGCACAGGGGTCCCGGGTTCGATCCTGGCTGTTGGAGGTTTGTATGTGATATATATATATAATAGCACCAGTCTACACGCTCAATAACTGCACCTTGCAACATGAATTACATTTTGGTCAAACGTTTACCGTTAGGTGCTGTTTCATCCAGATCTGGACTTACAGTAGTGGGTCAGCGTCAGCGTAAAAACATACGAACGTTCGTTAGCAGGCCACTGGCTCCTTCCGAAGCTGTTTGTGGCAACGGATAAGATCAAATTATAGAAATTAATGCAACAAGAGGAGAGAAGCAATCTGATGACTCAAGTTATATTTAACTTGGAGACAAATAATATAGGTCCTGGACTTGAAGGGAAGTATATGTCGAGTCGGTTCCTAACGTATTCACTGTTATTGGTTTTAACTATTCATTCTTGCTGGCATTCCAAATAAAAAGTATTTCGCCTCGCTCGAGGTAAAACGTTTGCCATCGAGTTTGTATCCATTACCTAGACTGAAACCAAACAAATCTAAGCCGTAGATTAGTGAGATGGTCAAATACTTTAATGATTCCGTCTCCAGTGATTTAGTTCCGTTATCAGAGAGAGAGAGAGAGAGAGAGAGAGAGAGAGAGAGAGAGAGAGAGAGAGAGAGAGAGAGAGAGATCGGTGAACACTTTCTAATTCCACAATTTCGTTCTTGTAGTGTTATGTTAGAACACAAAACTATTCAATTAGTCTAGAATTTGCTCCTTGAATGACATCATCCTACACGTAACAAATCAACTTCTAACCTCATTACTAAGCTAAACAAGTTTAGTCATTTTACTCGGTTCTTATACGTGTGTTCCTCACCCTGCAGCTGTGGTCTCCATTGTCTATCTATATTTTTCCCCAATTACGGTGACTAAGACTGAACATAATATTCAAAGTTAGGTTCTACCAGTGAACTGTGAATTCAGGATTATCTCTTTAGACCGATTTAAATGCCCTACTCATAACCCTTAGAAATGTATTCGCCATTTGTTGCTTGTGTGCTCTGTTTACCTTCCCAGGAACCATCAAAAAGATCATTACACCTTCGTCATTTTCCCCTCTTACCTTTTGTAGCGTAACATTATTAATACCGTAACTTACCTTCTTGATTTTATCCCTGATGTGTAAAACTCCTGCACTTCGCCATATTGGAACTGATTTGCCTTCTGTGAGCCCACTTCGGTATGTCAGCTGACAGACATCTGTTGATATCCATTTGTCGTAACAGCTTTATTTGCAATCGTCTGCCAAGTTTGAGATCATGTTTGCGGCCAGTCAACTGATTTTCTATTCAGTGTAATAGTAGGATAGCAACCGTTGAGACGAAGCTGGAAGATACGTCCACCTTCCAACCAGCGAGGAGAACTTATCTTCGCCTTCTCGAGCAAACTACGTACACCCTCCACTCACGCACGATAGCTTTAGTGTACTGGATGATGAAGTACAGGATGATCGAAGTATCATACTGGTCGGGGACTCTATTAGTCAGACATCAGGACCAGGAGTTCTGTGGGAAGGATGGGTAGAAATAAGAACTTGTGTTATGCAGGCGCTATGATACAACACGTCTAAGATGCTAGGATAGAACACGTCCTAGATTGACGACATAGGCTCAAACAATCCCGAGGATGTGATTTTTGTCGGTGAAGTGGAGACGAACGATGCAGTTAATGGGAGATTGAAGGAAATATTAGCCAAGTATAGGAAACTTATTAGCAAATTTAAAGAAAGTCGTTGCTGCCAAGGTATGACGTCCATTCCTGTACCCTCAGTAGAATCCTGGGGATAAAATACAGGTACACTTGGAGGATCATGATCTCATTAGGGATTCTCAACATGGGTTTACAAAAGGGAACTCATGTCTCAGTAATTTCTCCCATTCTTTAATAAAGTATTTGAAACCGTTGATCAGGGTAAGAGTTATGATACTGTATTCTTAGACTTCAGTAAGGCTTTTGACAGTACCTCATGAGCGTCTGCTTGGAAAAATAGCGTAATACGGCCTCGGGGGTTGTGTATTTACTTGAATTAGGGCGAGGCTCAGTGACAGAAAACAGAGGGTCTGCATCAACGGAGTTACATCGGACTGGGGCAATGTAGCCAGTGGTGTTCCTCAGGGGTCAGTCTTGGGACCACTCCTGTTCGCTATATATATTAACGATTTGGCTATGGGAATAACCAGCGACTTCGGTAAATTTTCCGATGATACAAAAACAGGGGCCGTAATTGACTCAGATAAAAATTCATTGAATTTGCAGAGGGACTTAAATAGATTATCAGAATGGGGGGATATATGAAAAATGGAATTCAACATGAATAAATGTGCAACACTCCGTGTGGGTAAAGACAGGAACACTGAATACAAACAGGACAATATTACTGTTGGTAAAACAGAATGCGGAAGAGATTTAGAGGAACTGATGAGGAAGGATCTTAAGCCGCGGAAACAATGTATTACAGTGTGTGATAAGGCTAATAGGATGTTAGGGTTCATTAATAGGACGGGTTAGCAATAAAACTCCTGGAGTATTATTGCAACTTCATCTTGCGTTGGTTTAGCTACATTGGGATTATGAAGTACAATTTTAGGCTCCATACTACGCAGTTGATATAGAGTACAAAGACAAATGACAAAAATGATCCATGGAATTAGAAACTTCACTTATGATGAGAGGTCAAAAAGACTTAGTTTACACTCACTTAAGAGGAGGAGGGCTAGATGGTATATGATTAAAGTTTTTAAATGGGTGAAGGTCATTGATAAAGTTAACATTAATAAAGTTCTTAGAATAATGCCACTGGATAGGACAAGAAATAATGAATCTAAAGTAAAAGAAAAAAAAGATAGATTCAGATCGGATGTGGTAAATATTGGTTCGGGATAGGGTAGTAGAGTTCTGGAACAAGCTGCCTAGTACAGTAGTGGAAGCTAGGTCTTTAGATAGCTTTACACGAGTAGAGTTGTGGAAGCTAGGTCTTTAGATAGCTTTACACGAGTAGAGTTGTGGAAGCTAGGTCTTTAGATAGCTTTACACAAGTAGAGTAGTGGAAGTTAGGTCTTTAGATAGCTTTACACGAAGGTTGGATGTGTTGATGGGTTCAGGTGGTTGGTTGTAGGGTGGACAGACTCAGGTTTTCACTTCTTATGTTCTTAACTTATATGCAGTTACTGAAAAATCGAACATTACTGCAATCTCAGAAACGTGGGTAAACTCTGAGAATAAACACTTAATCGCCGAAATTAGCAATACCCGGATACAAGCTATGTACGAAAGATCGTTTCTACAGGGTAGGTGGTAGAGTTTTAATCTACGTTGATAACAAGCTCAATGCTATTAAGATGAGCAAAGTGGACACACACTCACTTAAGACTCTCTTTATATTGACCTTACTGACAAGTTCAAAAGTAAACTACGTCTCGGCTTTAGTTACAGACCTCCTAAGCAAAAAGAAGATGACGATAAGATGCTAAACAATGAACTCAAAACTATAGTAAACAGTAAATAGTAGCTGACTTTAACAGTCCAACCATGAACTGGAACACGTAGGTGACCGAGAGGGAACGAGACTAACGGAACTGATTGAAGACGCTTATCTAGAACAATTAATAATAAATAAAAAAAACTAGAGGTAAAAACATTCTTGATCTTGTCCTCACCAGTGACACAAATTTAATCAAATCATGCGGAATGAGTGAGTTTGTCAAACAGCGATCACAGCTTGATTAGGTTAGAGATAAATTTAGAATTTGAAATAAATGACAAACTCTTGATCCCAGTTTACAGGCGAGCAAATTTTGAAAACATCAGACAAGACATTCGCAGTACTAACTGGATAAAACTTCTTGACGTTTACACAGTAGAGGAAATGTGGAATAATTGTTAAAACACTACTCAAGATTGAAAACAAACATATTCCAAGAATTACGAAGAAAACTTGGAATATTTCAAAACCATCATGGATGAATAAGAGAACAGAAGGACTAATTCGCCAAAAGAAGGAAACATACAAGAAATTCAGATCAAGGGGAACCGATGAAAATCACCAGGATTTAATCCAAATCCAAAAAGAGTGTCAGGTCATGAGACAAGAATAAACACGAGGAAGAAAAAAGAATTTCCTTGAAAATTAAGAATAATCCTATGGTATTCTTTCAAATATATAATACAAATGAAGACAGTAGAAGAAGGAATTGGACCATTACGAAACGAACATGACACTAACTACTGACGACAAGGATATGGCTACCATACTAAATCATTCTATTAACTCCGTATTCATAATTGAAGAAACATCTCGAATACTGCAACCACTCAAAATGTTTCAAGGATCTGAGGAAGAAGAGTTGAAGGTTAAAGTAATAAAGAGCTCTGAAATAAATACCTGGACCAATTAAATACTGTTCATCAAAGCCAACAGCCCAGATAACCTAGCTCTAAGATTTTTAAAGGTCAGGAGACAGCTGATATACACCATAACAAAAATATTCAACACATCTCTGCCGGATGGTCGGGTGCCAACTGACTGGAAACTAGCAAATGTTACTCCTGTATGTAAACAAGGAGACAAAAAGTGTGTCTTGAACTACCGCCCAATTAGCCTTACGTCAGTGTTCATCAAAACGATGGGAAAAATAATACGAGAAGCAGTGAAAAGTTTTTATCGAGGATGCAAGGCATGTGTACGTGTAGGAAGAGAGGAAAGTGATTGGTTCTCAGTGAATGTAGGTTTGCGGCAGGGGTGTGTGATGTCTCCATGGTTGTTTAATTTGTTTATGGATGGGGTTGTTAGGGAGGTAAATGCAAGAGTCTTGGAAAGAGGGGCAAGTATGAAGTCTGTTGGGGATGAGAGAGCTTGGGAAGTGAGTCAGTTGTTGTTCGCTGATGATACAGCGCTGGTGGCGGATTCATGTGAGAAACTGCAGAAGCTGGTGACGGAGTTTGGTAAAGTGTGTGGAAGAAGAAAGTTAAGAGTAAATGTGAATAAGAGCAAGGTTATTAGGTACAGTAGGGTTGAGGGTCAAGTCAATTGGGAGGTGAGTTTGAATGGAGAAAAACTGGAGGAAGTGAAGTGTTTTAGATATCTGGGAGTGGATCTGTCAGCGGATGGAACCATGGAAGCGGAAGTGGATCATAGGGTGGGGGAGGGGGCAAAAATTTTGGGAGCCTTGAAAAATGTGTGGAAGTCGAGAACATTATCCCGGAAAGCAAAAATGGGTATGTTTGAAGGAATAGTGGTTCCAACAATGTTGTATGGTTGCGAGGCGTGGGCTATGGATAGAGTTGTGCGCAGGAGGATGGATGTGCTGGAAATGAGATGTTTGAGGACAATGTGTGGTGTGAGGTGGTTTGATCGAGTAAGTAACGTAAGGGTAAGAGAGATGTGTGGAAATAAAAAGAGCGTGGTTGAGAGAGCAGAAGAGGGTGTTTTGAAGTGGTTTGGGCACATGGAGAGAATGAGTGAGGAAAGATTGACCAAGAGGATATATGTGTCGGAGGTGGAGGGAACGAGGAGAAGAGGGAGACCAAATTGGAGGTGGAAAGATGGAGTGAAAAGGATTTTGTGTGATCGGGGCCTGAACATGCAGGAGGGTGAAAGGAGGGCAAGGAATAGAGTGAATTGGAGCGATGTGGTATACAGGGGTTGACGTGAAAATTGTCATGTTTCTAGATCACTAAATTATATCGGACAACCAACACGGTTTCCACTGTAAAAGATCCTGTCTGACAAATTTCCTGGAATTTTTTAATGTTATTTATCAAAATTGGGACGAAAAATTACCGTCTGATGTGATACATTTAGATTTCCAAAAGGCTCTCGGTAAACTACTTTACAATAGACTTTTACATAAACTTAAAGCACACAGAATACCTCACAAGAGACTTTATGTACTCAAAGCACACGGAATAGGTGAAGAACTCTGCACATGGATCAGAGACTGGCTCACCGGAAGAAAGCAACATGTAGTATTAAACGGCGAAGCCTCAGATTGGCTAGACGTAACGAGTGGTGTGCCACAGGGGTCGGTCCGAGGCCCAACTCTTTTCATAATATACATTAATGACCTAGAACTCGGTCTCATATCTAAGATCTCCAAATTTGCTGACGATACTAAACTAGGAAGTGGAGCTGTAAACAGGCGGGATGCGAAATGATTGAGAGAGATCTTAGCTTACTTAGCAGAGTGGTCAGACAGATGGCAAATGAAGTTCAATGTAGACAAGTGTAAAGTTATGCACTTTGGAGACAAGAATATACGTTACGACTACAAACTATTCGGAAACTCTCTAACTAAAGTAAATGAAGAAAAGGACCTGAAGTACGATATGAAGTACAGTAACAGTATCAAGCAGCAAGTAGGTTTCACAACCAGGAACATAGATTACAAGACATCAGAAACAATTCTCACACTTTATAATTGTCAAATAAGACCACACCTTGAATATGCAGTACAGTTTTGATCCCCAAACTATAAAAAAAGACGTGGAAATATTAGAGCAAGTACAAAGACGTGCGACAAAATTGATCCCATCCCTTAGAAATCTGACTTGCATACGAAGAGAAGCTAAAACGACTGGATTTCTTCACTCTTAAAAATCGTAAACTTCGCAGCGACTTATTCCAAGTGGTCAAAATTCTGAACAAGTTCGATAGCTTAAATCACAAACATCTTTTCGAAGTACAAGAAAATACGGTTACCAAGGCAAATGGAATAAAATTCAAAGCTAAAAGAGATGGGGAAAAAAAGAACTATTTCTTATAGGTGAGTTGAGCACAGGAATAAGTTATCTTCAGACGCAGTGAATGCTAAGACTATAAATACCTTCAAAAGTCGTTTAGACAAATATTTTATAAATCCAGACATACTCTGAGAAAAACGCCAGAAATAAACTATATAAACGAAAGCAGTAACGGGGACAGTAGAAGGCTAATGTGCAGCAGCGGAGAGTTGGTGATAGCTTTAATAAAATGCTGAGCGGAATTGCACTTTCATATCAAGTTAAACTCCTTGTTTTTCAGACAACCCAGTCGTGGGCCAATCAGGCCTCCTGTTGTCTGTCTTTCTCATGTAAAACCACCCCAACTGTGTCAAAGTCTTGTTAGTAATCTTTGATGCGCTTTCTGAAAATCTAGATTGATTGTATCATAAAATAAACCAGCCAGAGGTGAGTGAGAGACATGAACGATTTCGTGGAGAACCATGTTGAGAATCGTTGAGCAGTGAATGATCTACAATCTTGTCTAGAATAATGGTTGTCTACCAACTCGGGACGTTAGGCTAAATGGGCGATAATTTTCGGGCAGGTGTCACATTAACTCAGTTGAAACCTCTAGAACTTTTCTAAATGAAGCTTCAAAAAGCGATTTGTTACTGTAAAAAGTGTACTCCCTTTGTTCAAGTCCTCGAAAGGGTTCAAACTTAAAGTTTGTTTCCAAAGAAAACTATATAGTTTTTCTAACAATAGACTTTGAAATCTACAATGTACGTGAGAGAATTGTGTGACAATTTTATTCTGTAAGTTCTACAAATGTAGAATGTAAAGCATAAAGGAAACATAGGTTCTCAGTACTTCACTGTGGATGTCACTTTGTTAGTTCACAAGAGCAACATACACACATACATACATACATACATAGTGAGAGTCTGTGTTCCTCGAATAATTCGTAACTTGACATGGCGGCCTTAATGACCATAGCAACTGATACTTTTAAGCACCAAACAACTTGATTAATTCACTAAGTTCATTTTCATGATGACATAGTATGTGATCTTAGACTCATCTGAATATGTTTCAAGATTTTTAGGTTGTGGTTAAACTTGACCTAGGCCTAAATAGCCAACCAGGTTAGCTGAAGGGATGTATACATACAGTTTTAAAATCATATTTGAGACATGAAGGTATTAATTTTTTTTTCGGTTATTACCTGAAATAGGCGGCCTTAATGACCCTGGGAGTTGATAGGCCTACAGCACAACTACAGTCGTGGCGCACGTGTCTGATAGGTTTATTATCGTACCCTGGCAACCTGCCTGTCCACAGTGCGTCCGATTTCGTGTATAACATGACACACACGAAACAGTCGTCTGTTATTTGAATGACCATATATACATGTAGTAATGACTACCGTCAATTATAGTCGATTTTGAGTTTTAAAGAATAAATACTGCCGCAGAAACTGTTTTATTAACTTGTAAGGTCGCTAATTATAATTAATAAAGGACTTGAACACTGCCCTCCGCGGAGCAAAGTAGTGCATTCAGCTGATGAACTATGTGTTAATTACAAAATGTCTACGTCGTATCCTGACATACTATATTACATAGGTTACTTTATACCCTTATTTCCCGGATTATTATCAGCAAAATATATGACGTTGCAATATTGTTGGTTATTGCTGGTGGGTGGCGGATTAATTGACAGCAGGTGGATGACAGGAGAAGGCGGGAAAGGTAAATGTTTGCAGCCGATGTCGGGCTTGGTCTCCTCATTCTCTACCCGCTGCACTATGCTCTATGCAATCAATATTGTAAGTATATCACGCTACCTCTCTCTCTCTCTCTCTGAGTGTTAGAGCTACATTTTGAATTGACAAAAGTTGCTACCGTATTTATTCTCTGAAACAAAACCGAGTGAATTCACCGTAGGCGTCATTCCTGCCTGCATATTTGGCCATTCAAATAATACGGACAACAGTTTCCTATGGGCATCACATTATACACGAAACCGGCCGCACTGTGGCCCGGTAGGATGCCAGGACACGGTAATGTAAACTTCAGACTCGTGCGCCGCGACTATAACCAACCTTACAAATTATATTTTTTTCTGAGGGCAGGGCCATATTTGCAATGAGAGCATGTATGGCATCACCTTGAACACCTTTCTGTCTCATGGCCACTGTGGGTTTACGGTAGGGTTCCTTGGACCTTTCGGTACTACCAGCGCCTTGCATGTTACATATCTCATGTGACCAGAGCGAGTGTTTCCTGAACATGAATATGACGCTGTTATGAACTGTTGACTTTGTAGTAACATCTGTCTGAAGAGGTTCTTGTGTAATGACGGGCTTATCTGCGAATACAAACTTGTGGAACTGGCCCGCAATTAACACCTGCCTCTCACTCAACACGAAGTTTTGGTCAGTTTAAATTTTCAATGTGTATGTGTAACACGTACTATGTGGGGACGCCCCGTTCCTCTGTCTGCAATGAGTTTCAGGCAGTTTTACTCTCCCAGCGTCTAGCTGCACATAATGATAGATGCTGTATCCTAGTCACAAACTGCAGAACTTCCATTGTATATCATTTTGAAACCGCTTGATTAGCTCTTCCATCGGTGTTAATAATGTAACAGGTTCAAAAGTGGCCATTTTTATCAGATCTACTTGAATGATTTACTGGGTCCTGAGGAGCAGGTGCTGTAATGTTTTGCACTCTGTTCTCTTGGTATCTGGATGGTTTGTGGTGTCATGCAATTTGCATAGTTTATTGTGCTACGACTAACCTTGTAGCAGTTAGTGGTCAATATACGAATAATCTAATCTCAGACCTGGTGACTCTACCTCTCGAGTATTTGTCTGTCTCAAAATGGACACTTAAGTCTTTTCCCTCTCCTACTGCAGGGTTGCAACTTACTGCCTCTCAACAAGATTTCTCAAACGTAGTCCAGAAAGCAAGTCAATTATATCCTTAGAGTGTCAGTGCTGTTGCCTTTGACAACCAGTCTGAGATGTGACCCTGTCATGAACAAGAGATTGTTACGCAGTTTCACTTTCTTGTAGGTGGTCTAAAAAAAAAAAAAAAAAAAAAAAACAATCTGGCCTTGTGTACATGAAGACCAAGTGTCTTTAAGATGTGCCCACTTCATTCTTCTTTATTTCGTTTAAATGATCATTCGAAGCTGCTTAGTTTGTCCTCTTGAAACCAGATCCTGGAAATGCCTGCATGGCTGATTTATAACAGTAGGAAAGCTTAGGGAAATTTTGGATCAGAAAACTGATTTTATGCTTATTGTGCCTGGGACAACTCTGGGATACAGTGGCAAGATTTTTTCCGCCTTCAGGCTTACCTACCACCACTTTGCTTCTCGGGCTCCTATTTCTGTTCCTTGTGCTCTAGAACATGCAGTTGAAAGACACCCAGATTGTCATTTGGTCTTTTTGCTCTGTTCCGCCATTTTACCTCGACTATGGTTCACTGTAAGACATATTCCTTTTATAGGTTAGGCTACGTCCGAATTGCAAGACATTACCCAATATGGCACCATAGAATGGCAGAGAAGTGTAACATGTGTGACATGCGGATTTCTGTGTAACATGGTATAAAAGATGGATCTTGCAGACCTTCCAAGAATCTAAAACCAATGATAAGACTCTTCAAGGTATTAATGCTTGCACGAATAGAATACTGCTGTGTACTGACATCACCTTACGGTTGGGAAATTGCAGTTAGAAAGTGTTTAAGGTCCTCCAGGGCCCATATTGATGCAATTAAGAAGCTGAACTATTGGTAACAACTGAAATCACTGAGGATCTACTCATTGCATTGCAGTTACGCTTGGAAAACCCCAAATGGCATGACCCCATACCTGACACACCAAGCATGTAAAATATTACCCCAAACCAAAAGGTGCTATCTGTACAAAAAGTAAAACATCTCAATCATCTAGAGTCCAAGAGAGTTCAGTATATTGTCTTGACAACAACAGAAACAAAGAATGCACGGTGGAGAAATTCAGTGTGGCCCTGGATAAGTAGTCAAAAGATGTACCTGACCAGTTAGGCTATGTTGCCTATTTGGGCCTGTGTGCTACAACTTCTAACCAAGATTCCATCTCAGCAGCTTAGACCCAGCAGAAGAACTCCGAAAGTCTATGCCAGGTTAACTAAGGGAGTGGTAACTCAAACCATCAGTACTGCCTGCTGTTGGAGCTTCTCTCATTGTGTCCTTTTGCAAAACAGTATATGTCTCAGAGCACCATGGAATCTTCAACATGTGCTGCTTTACTGCCAGGCATTTGGGGCACTCGAGAAGCATTTTTGGGCAAATGTGGTTACTAATTGTTTACATCTGTAAAATTTATTACCGTGTAAGTGACACAACTTTAAAAGAAATGACATAAAAGTACAAATCTGACACAGGCTTCTTTGACATCTCCACATATACTGACGAGTATATGGGAAAAAATCTAGGTTGTAGGTTCTGAACTACAAAGTGTGGGGTGCCACAACAAGCTTTAATAGCTTGATGTGATGTGTTCCCGCTACAGTGAAAACGAAAAGATCACCAAAGTATAAACATTCCAGCCATGGTGATTAGAAAAAAAAATCACAGGGGAAATACATGCCCCAGCTGCAGTAAGGGGTTAACTATTGTCATAGGGAACATTAATACACTTTCCTAAGACCTAATAGTAACTACAAGCATCACACAATCCAAAAATCATAGAAATACTCTTAATTCTCTTTTCATTTGCTGGGGAAAAAGGGGAATGATGCTAACAATAATACAATCACTTATTGTCTGATACACATCAATATTTGCTGTCCATGGTGTAGAATCCTGTGCAAGTCTTATAACACCAGTATGCAGTCATCATTAGTATTGGAGGACCTTCTCAATAAACTCCTTCAGCAGTGAGGTGGTGAAAGTATATGCTGGTTTTTATGGCTAGTAAAATATTTGCTGACATTCTACTCAATGATCAGCTTAGAACATTATGGCATCAAAATGTATCACTTTAAAGATGTCAGATGATCACATAGCTAGGATGCTGTCTATGTCTACTTTGTAGTAAGTTCACATCATAAAAAACTTAATAGAAAATACTATATTAAAAGAAACATCTATGGTGTAACCTGTAAAAGAAAAGCTAGTAAATTCAACAACATGGTAGAGAAAAAATCTAAATAGCTTTACCTCCATTGCAGACTTCACATAAAGCAGCTCTCTTAGATCAGAGGAACTTGCTCAGTTCACAATTTTAACATGTCTGAATGAGTTTTTTCCATACTAGTGCTGAGCAATGTGGGGTTTATACATTATTTATACCAAGATAAACCAAAGAATAATCATGTATTGCGCTACATATTTGGGAATTATTTGAAACGCTTATGGTTCCCCTCCCAGACTAACCATATTCTAGTACTATACTATTCATCTAAAGCCTGCCTCTATCATTAACCTTCATATCCCTGTTTTCTTTCCATTTTCTGCCCTAAATGCCTATATTACTCCTCCAATTCTTCACAATCAGTATCCACAATACTTTAAAGAACTTTCACCTCCAGCAAGCTTTACTCTTTTTATCCTAGACTTGTGCAGTGCATCCCTAACATTCATGTAAACATCCTGTCTACACCTGTTTCTTTCAATTCTAACTTCTTACCTCCCATAGATATATTTTTTCCTTTTTCTGGGATTCTTTCTTTCCTTTTTGTTTACATGCATTATCCTTTACTTTCTTACTCAAGACTTTTCCCTCTGTGTCCTCTGTTCAGCTCCTCTATCTCCACTTTCAAATTCTTCTAAACTTTCAGTATCAAATAATCTACTTATATGCTCATTCTTCAACCATGCCAGCCTAATGAATAGAGGTCATTAATTCATCATTGGTTATGAGCAATTTTATTTATATTATACTTTGTCGCTGTCTCCTGCGTTAGCAAGGTAGCGCAAGGAAACAGACGAAAGAATGGCCCAACCCACCCACATACACATGTCTATACATACACGTCCACACACGCACATATACATACCTATACATCTCAACGTATACATGTATATAAACACACAGACATATACATATATACACATGTACATAATTCATACTGTCTGCTCTTATTCATTCCCGTCGCCACCTCCCCACACATGAAATGACAACCCCCTCCACCCACATGTGCACGAGGTATTGATGGGAAAAGACAACAAAGGCCACACTCGTTCACACTCAGTCTCTAGCTGTCATGTATAATGCACCGAAACCACAGCTCCCTTCCCACATCCAGGCCCCACAGAACTTTCCATGGTTTACCCCAGACGCTTCACATGCCCTGGTTCAATCCATTGACAGCACGTCGACCCCAGTATACCACATTGTTCTAATTCACTCTATTCCTTGCATGCCTTTCACCCTCCTGCATGTTCAGGCCCCGATCACTAAAAATCTTTTTCACTCCATCTTTCCACATCCAATTTGGTCTCCCACTTCTTCTCGTTCCCTCCACCTCTGACACATATATCCTCTTTGTCAATCTTTCCTCACTCATTCTCTCCATGTGATCAAACCATTTCAAAACACCCTCTTCTGCTCTCTTAACCACACTGTTAGAAGCAGTGAAAAGTTTTTATCGAGGATGTAAGGCATGTGTACGTGTAGGAAGAGAGGAAAGTGATTGGTTCTCAGTGAATGTAGGTTTGCGGCAGGGGTGTGTGATGTCTCCATGGTTGTTTAATTTGTTTATGGATGGGGTTGTTAGGGAGGTGAATGCAAGAGTTTTGGAAAGAGGGGCAAGGATGAAGTCTGTTGGGGATGAGAGAGCTTGGGAAGTGAGTCAGTTGTTGTTCGCTGATGATACAGCGCTGGTGGCTGATTCATGTGAGAAACTGCAGAAGATGGTGACTGAGTTTGGTAAAGTGTGTGAAAGAAGAAAGTTAAGAGTAAATGTGAATAAGAGCAAGGTTATTAGGTACAGTAGGGTTGAGGGTCAAGTCAATTGGGAGGTGAGTTTGAATGGAGAAAAACTGGAGGAAGTGAAGTGTTTTAGATATCTGGGAGTGGATCTGGCAGCGGATGGAAACATGGAAGCGGAAGTGGATCATAGGGTGGGGGAGGGGACGAAAATTCTGGGAGCCTTGAAGAATGTGTGGAAGTCGAGAACATTATCTCGGAAAGCAAAAATGGGTATGTTTGAAGGAATAGTGGTTCCAACAATGTTGTATGGTTGCGAGGCGTGGACTATGGATAGAGTTGTGCGCAGGAGGATGGATGTGCTGGAAATGAGATGTTTGAGGACAATGTGTGGTGTGAGGTGGTTTGATCGAGTAAGTAACGTAAGGGTATGAGAGATGTGTGGAAATAAAAAGAGCGTGGTTGAGAGAGCAGAAGAGGGTGTTTTGACATGGTTTGGTCACATGGAGAGAATGAGTGAGGAAAGATTGACCAAGAGGATATATGTGTCGGAGGTGGAGGGAACGAGGAGAAGAGGGAGACCAAATTGGAGGTGGAAAGATGGAGTGAAAAAGATTTTGTGTGATCGGGGCCTGAACATGCAGGACGGTGAAAGGAGGGCAAGGAGTAGAGTGAATTGGAGCGATGTGGTATACCGGGGTTGATGTGCTGTCAGTGGATTGAATCAAGGCATGTGAAGCGTCTGGGGTAAACCATGGAAAGCTGTGTAGGTATGTATATTTGCGTGTGTGCACATATGTATATACATGTGTATGGGGGTGGGTTGGGCCATTTCTTTCGTCTGTTTCCTTGCGCTACCTCGCAAACACGGGAGACAGCGACAAAGCAAAAAAAAAAAAAAAAATTGAAAAAAAAAAAATCTCTTACCCTTTCATTACTTATTCGATCAAACCACCTCACACCACATATTGTCCTCAAACATCTCATTTCCAGCACATCCACCCTCCTCCACACAACTCTATCTATAGCCCACGCCTCAACCATATATCATTGTTGGAACCACTATTCCTTCAAGCATACCCATTTTTGCTTTCCAAGACAACGCTCTCAACTTCCACACATTCTTCAACGCTCCCAGAACTTTCGCCCCCTCCCCCACCCTATGATTCACTTCCACTTCAATGGTTCCATCTGCTGCCAAATCCACTCCCAGATATCTAAAACACTTCACTTCCTCCAGTTTTTCTCCATTCAAACTTACCTTCCAATTGACTTGTCCCTCAACCCTACTGTACCAAATAACCTTGCTCTTATTCACATTTACTCTCAGCTTTCTTCTTTCACACACTTTACCAAACTCAGTCACTAGCTTCTGCAGTTTCTCACCCGAATCAGCCACGAGCGCTCTATCATCAGCAAACAACAACTGACTCACTTCCCAAGCTTTCTCATCCACAACAGACTGCATACTTGCCCCTCTTTCCAAAACTCTTGCATTCACCTCCCTAACAACCCCATCCATGAACATATGAAACAACCATGGAGACATCACGCATCCCTGCTGCAAACCGACATTCACTGAGAAACAATCACTTTCCTCTCTTCCTACATGTACACATGCCTTACATTCACGATAAAAACTTTTCACTGCTTCTAACAACTTGCCTCCCACACCATATATTCTTAAAACCTTCTACAGAGCATCTCTATCAACTCTATCATATGCCTTCTCCAGATCCATAATTGCTACATACAAATCCATTTGCTTTTCTAAGTATTTCTCACATACATTCTTCAAAGCAAACACCTGATCCACACATTCTCTACCACTTCTGAAACCACACTGCTCTTCCCCAATCTGATGCTCCATACATGCCTTCACCCTCTCAATCAATACCCTCCCATATATTTTTCCAGGAATACTCAACAAACTTATACCTCTGTAATTTGAGCACTCACTTTTATTGCCTTTACCTTTGTACAATGGCACTATGCAAGCATTCTGCCAATCCTCAGGCACCTCACCATGAGTCATACATACATTAAATGACCTTACCAACCAGTCAACAATACAGTCACCCCCTTTTTTAATAAATTCCACTGCAATTCCATCCAAACCTGCTGCCTTGCCGGCTTTCATCTTCCGCAAAGCTTTTACTACCTCTTCTCTATTAACCAAATCATTCTCCCTAACCCTCTCACTTTGCACACCACCTCAACCAAAACACCCTATATCTGCCATTCTATCATCAAACACAATCAACAACCTTCAAAATACTAACTCCCATCTCCTTCTCACATCACCACTACTTGTTATCACCTCCCCATTTGCCCCCTTCACTGATATTCCCATTTGTTCCCTTGTCTTAGGCATTTTATTTACCTCCTTCCAAAATTTAATGATACTCTCACTCCAACTCTCATTTGCACTCTTTTTCACCTCTTCTACCTTTCTCTTGACCTCCTGCCTCTTTCTTTTATACATCTCCCAGTCATTTGCATTATTTCCCTGCAAAAATCACCCAAATGCCTCTTTCTCCTCTTTCACTGATAATCTTACTTCTTCATCCCACCACTCACTACCCTTTCTAATCTGCCCACCTCCCACGCTTCTCATGACACAAGCATCTTTTGCACTAGCCATCACTGTTTCCTTGAATACATCCTATTCTTCCCCCATTCCCCTTACATCCTTTGTTCTCACCTTTTTCCATTCTGTATTCAGTCTCTACTGGTACTTCCTCACACAAGTCTCCTTCCCAAGCTCACTTACTCTCACCACTCTCTTCACCCCAACATTCTCTCTTCTTTTCTGAAAACCTCTACAAATCTTCACTTTCGCCTCCACAAGATAACGATCAGACATCCCTCCAGTTACACCTCAAAGCACATTAACATCTAAAAGTCTCTCTTTTGCTCGCCTATCAATTAACATGTTATCCAATAACGCTCTCTGGCCATCTCTCCTACATACATATGTATACTTATGTATATCTCTTTTTAAACCAGGTATTCCCAATCACCAGTCATTTTTCAGCACATAAATCTACTAGCTCTTCACCATTTCCATTTACAACACTGAACATCCCATGTACACTAAGTATTCCCTAAACTGCCACATTACTCACCTTTGCATTCAAATCATCCATCACTATAACCCGGTCTTGTGCATCAAAACTACAAACACATTCACTCAGCTGCTCCCAAAACACTTTCCTCTCATGATCTTTCCTCTCATGCCCAGGTGCATATGCACCAGTAATCACCCATCTCTCTCCATCTACTTTCAGTTTTACCCATATCAATCTAGAATTAACTTTCTTACTCTATCACATACTTCCACCACTCCTGTTTCAGGAGTAGTGCTACTCCTTCCCTTGCTCTTGTCCTCTCACTAACCCCTGACTTTACTCCCAAGACGTTCCCAAACCACTCTTGCCTTTACCCTTGAGCTTCGTTTCACTCAGAGCCAAAACATGCAGGTTCCTTTCCTCAAACATACTACCTATCTCTCCTTTTTTCTCATCTTGGTTACATCCACACACATTTAAACACCCCAATCTGAGCCTTCGAGTAGGATGAGCAATCCTTCTTCTGTTTCCCCTTTTACAATGTTAAAATACAAGGAGGGGAGGGTTTCTAGCCCCCCGCTCCCGTCCCCTTTAGTTGCCTTCTACGACACGTGAGGAATGCGTGGGAAGTATTCTTTCTACCCTATCCCCAGGGATATGAGCAATAGTTGGATATTTATTTCTGCATAATCAAAATCACCTGTAACAATACTAACAGGTTCAACTTTTCAGCCATAGATTTACTGTACACATTTATGTAACAAAATGCTTTTAGGACAATCCTGCATTACAGTTTCCTAAACCAGTCTCAAATAATATCCAATATGCAGCTAGGAAGGATAAGAAGTTGCACTGGAGTCCGCAATTTATGCCAGGGAGTAAAAGGTGATGAGTAATTGAGGGTGATGGCCCTGAATATTCATGGGATGATTGGTGAGAGGAAGGAGCTTGTGGAAAATTCAAAAGTTAGTTTGGTTGTGCCAGGGATTGAAGAAACCCACATCTTTGGGCAGGGTGTGTGGAGAATGAAATTATGAAAGCAAGTTGTGGAAGGTAAAGAGGTATGGATGGAAGTGAATGAAAATTATCAAAGAGGGAAAGAAGGATGTGCATTTGTGCTATCTCTGATAGTATGGGAGGGCATTACAAAACATGAATGTATTCTATTACAAACTGTGTGGGTGAAAGGAAAAAAAATTGGAATGAATTGTGAAATATGCATGGTTATGTGTACTTTGCATGCAAGTATGAATACTTTGCAAGGTAAGGATGAACTGAAGCATGTCTGGAGAAATTTGAATGACTGTACAAGTGGTTTTGAGAAGGAAAGGGGGTTGTAAAGAGTGATATGATTGCAAAGGTGGGATATGATGAAATTGGTGTGATAGTTGGTAAATAGGGAGTGCCTGGGGTAAATGAAAATGGAAGTTATCATGTGGATGTCTGTGCTAAAAGGGGTTTACTCCTTGCAAACACGCTTTTGTGTGTGTGTGTGTGTGTGTGTGTGTGTGTGTGTGTGTGTGAGAGAGAGAGAGAGAGAGATGATGCATAGATATACATGGATGAGAACTGATGGAGGAGGAAAAAATGGTTTGATTGACAATGTGGCAGTGGATGAAAAGTTGTGCTGTATGCTAGACTCGCCCATGAGATGATTCTTTACAGATTCTGACCATTTTACAGTCCTTGTGGAGTTGAGGATCAGGGAGAAGTGGACGTATGGCATAAGGAAGAATGGAGAGGTAAAAAGTTAGCAGATGAGATGAATGAAAAAGAAAAAATAAAACAAGTAGGAGTATGAAAGAAGGGTGATAAAAAACTTAGATGGAAGTGCAATACATGTAGTGATGCAGTCATGTGTTTGAGGTTTAGAAATAGTAGTTGGATACAAGGTTGTGAGCTACAAGAATAAAAGGGGAAATATATGGTGAATAGATGAGATTAGAATTGCTGAGGAGGAGAAAGAAAAGACATATGGTAGATTGCTCGAAAGGAATGTACCAGTGGAGTTCAGCAAAGGTGGTGGGAAGAATAAAAGATGTGGAAGTGGAATGTTAAAAGGCAGTTAGAGGAAAGAAAAGAAAGAAAGATGATTGAAAAGTTTGTAGAAAAAATCAGTTGTACTGGAAAGTGAAAAAAGAAAGGTGGATGCAAGATTGAAAATGTAAAAGTGAGAAGTAAGGAAGAGTTGTTCTATTGATCTATATATCTGAGTGGAACCCACTCAAGGAGGAAGAAACTGCAGTAGAGTCTCAATAACCAGTGAGCTCCAGTGCCACTTAGCCTTTAAAGCCTCACTCTTAGTAGGCCACTGGCAGAGGGTACTGTAATGTAGCATTTGCAGAGGCTTCTACCTAATGTTCCTACTTACTACCTCTAATCATTGATTCTCAGTTAGTAATGGGAGGTGCAAGAAAGGCTAATTACTGTGCAGGGTAAACAGGGTAAGACACAAAATTTAGATAGTGAAGGAAATTGTTAATTGAAGGAAGATGTGTATGGACACATTAAGAGGAAGATGGCAGATCAGAATGCTGATAGCAAAGGTCGGAGTATGTAGAGAGGTGGCAGAAAGATGATGGTTTGAAAATTATACCTTACCCACCATACACAGCCCCATTCACCTTCCAGTGTGGCCTGATGAATGGGAGTAACAGACTAGCCCTGCTGAGATGTCCACTTCTCTAATGCTCCTGCCTACTACTTCTTTTGTTCCTACCATTTTGTCAAAAGGCAGGGCTAGTGCATAGTACTCACCTTAGGAAAAGCTAGAGTTATTGAGAATAAGCTGTGTGAGTGTTGTCAGATGTTATGTATGACAAGGAAAGAGAGTATGTTTGTGGACAGAATGCCAGCAGTCCACATGTGGGTGGGACAGAAAGACATCTACCTGGGTCAGAGGAGTGCAATTTGACAACCACTGAAGTGCAGGCTAACTACACAGCTATTCACCAAGCCTCCCAATATCCAGATGGGTAATACTGGTAAAATACCTCCCTGGTCATTGGCTGCCTACCAACTACTACCTTCTTGAAGGGGAGTTGTTGGATCAATAGGAGGAAGTGAGAGAAAGATGGAAAGAGTATTTTGAAGCAGCAGGTGTTACATGCACAGGTATGGAGATTGGAAGGAAAAGGATACAAATGCAAGGTACTATAGCAAGAAGGGAGGAAAAAAGGGCAATAATGAAGTTGAAGGTACAAAAGGCATTTAGAGTGGTTGGGACCATGACTGAAATATTGAAGTATGGAAGAGAAAGTGTGATACAGTGACACATTTGAAATGTACTTTGGCATGGAAGCAGAAGGTTGTGCCTTAGGATTGGGTGAATGGTATTATTGTTCCTTTATTCAAAGGAAAAGGTGCAAACAATGTATATAGCAATTATAGGGGAATGTCAGTTAAGTATAGCAGGAAAAGTGTATTTAAGAGTATTGATTGATAGAGTGTTAGAAGTGACTGAAAGCACAATAGGTGGGGAGCAATGGGGTTTTAGTCATGGAAGGGAATATGTGGATCAGATTTTTACAGTAAATGACAATGGGAAAACATGTAGCAAAAGGTAAGAAGCCATATACAGCTTTCATGGATTTGGAAAAAGTATGAGGCAAAGGTGATTAGAATGCTTTGTGGGATGTGTTAAGGAGATATAGGTTTGGGGACAACTGCCGCTGTGTGGAAGCCTTCTTTAGAGGAGCAAATGCATGTATAAGAGTGGATGGCAATTGATGACCTGGATATGTGGTAGGTTTGTGTGATGTCACTGGCTTTTTAATAAATGTATATATGGAGTGATTAGAGAGCCAAAAGCAAAATTAGGGAAAGGTGGTGCAGAGATAGAGTGTGGTGGTGTGGTATGTAGGCTAGTGACAAACCTGTTTGTGGATGATACTATGTTGTTTGCTGATAGTAAAGAAGAGTTGCAGAAGGTTGTTTGTTTTATGATGTACATAAGCATAAGCTTTTGGAAGTAAATGCAACTACATATGAAGTAATAGTGTTTAAAAGGATACTGAATGAAGTACAGATTTTGCAAAGCCCTAAGGCATGAGTAAAGAAAGTGTACTATACAGTGTTATAGATTTGTGGGGAAAAAGATTGAAAGAGGTGACAGAATTTAAGTATTTGGGAGCTATCTTGGATAAGTTTGGTGACATGGATGGATAGATAATGGAAACAGCAGTACAGGGTAGAATAAAAGAGTAACTGGGACCCTTAATAGAATAATGAAGGGTAGAGGTGTAAGTATGGATGTGAAGAAAGGATTAAGAGACAGCATAATTCTCCTGATCCTGACCTAAGCAACCAAAATATGGACAAGGAATGACTCACAGAGGTCAATAATCCAGGCTGTAGAAATTAGTTGTTTGAGAGGATCATGTAGAATGACTAGATGAAATGAAGAAAGAAATGGAATGGTGTTTGAGAGCTTTGGAATGACGGAATGAATTGTGGAGTGGTAAAGTGGGTGAAACATAATGCTTTGAGGTGATTTATGCATGTGGAAAGAATGCAAGACAGAGTTTACAAGAACGGTGTATGATAGTGTGATCAAAGGGGTTGGTGTGAGAGGAAGACCACCTACCATGTGGGGAAATACATTGGAAGAGTATTGGAGGAGAGATGGTGGAAGAATGCATGGAATGGTGTATGTGAGAGACACTTGTAAGGATGGGGATGACTGGAGACTTACTATGGCCACCCCTTTGATGGACATTCCTGGAGGGAACAGGCATCAGAGATAGAGACTTATGTTCCATGCTTTTACAGCTGGATGGCTCAAGTAGAATCTCCTCTGCTCACAAAAATCTTTATATATCACAAATTTTTCCACTAGACTCTTATCTATCCTTATATATATTTCCACTTCAATACTGTTATCATTCCTTTAGCATGTTTATGCCTCTTCAGTTTTCATCATCTACTTTCTCAAACACAATGTTCACAGTTTCACACTGCTTTCCTCTTCTCATCCTTGATAACATTATTTTTTTCCTTTTCATTAAGCTGTCTAAAGTGTAGGTAACTTGCTTGCTTTTCAGAATTGTGATATTTCTGCTTCTATTTTATTATCCCTCCTGAAAAAAAAAAAATCCAAAGAAAAAAAATTGAAGCAGTATGTAACCACATATACCACCAACTCAACAATATTTCATATTCTGACTTCCTTTTTAAAACAATACCATCCCATATCTCATGGATTTTTTTTTTTTTTTTTTTTTTTTTTTTATACTTTGTCGCTGTCTCCCGCGTTTGCGAGGCAGCGCAAGGAAACAGACGAAAGAAATGGCCCAACCCCCCCCCCCCCATACACATGTACATACACACGTCCACACACGCAAATATACATACCTACACAGCTTTCCATGGTTTACCCCAGACGCTTCACATGCCTTGATTCAATCCACTGACAGCACGTCAACCCCTGTATACCACATCGCTCCAATTCACTCTATTCCTTGCCCTCCTTTCACCCTCCTGCATGTTCAGGCCCCGATCACACAAAATCTTTTTCACTCCATCTTTCCACCTCCAATTTGGTCTCCCTCTTCTCCTCGTTCCCTCCACCTCCGACACATATATCCTCTTGGTCAATCTTTCCTCACTCATTCTCTCCATGTGCCCAAACCATTTCAAAACACCCTCTTCTGCTCTCTCAACCACGCTCTTTTTATTTCCACACATCTCTCTTACCCTTACGTTACTTACTCGATCAAACCACCTCACACCACACATTTTCCTCAAACATCTCATTTCCAGCACATCCATCCTCCTGCGCACATCTCTATCCATAGCCCACGCCTCGCAACCATACAACATTGTTGGAGCCACTATTCCTTCAAACATACCCATTTTTGCTTTCCGAGATAATGTTCTCGACTTCCACACATTTTTCAAGGCTCCCAAAATTTTCGCCCCCTCCCCCACCCTATGATCCACTTCCGCTTCCATGGTTCCATCCGCTGCCAGATCCACTCCCAGATATCTAAAACACTTCACTTCCTCCAGTTTTTCTCCATTCAAACTCACCTCCCAATTAACTTGACCCTCACCCCTACTGTACCTAATAACCTTGCTCTTATTCACATTTACTCTTAACTTTCTTCTTCCACACACTTTACCAAACTCAGTCACCAGCTTCTGCAGTTTCTCACATGAATCAGCCACCAGCGCTGTATCATCAGCGAACAACAACTGACTCACTTCCCAAGCTCTGTCATCCCCAACAGACTTCATACTTGCCCCTCTTTCCAGGACTCTTGCATTTACCTCCCTAACAACCCCATCCATAAACAAATTAAACAACCATGGAGACATCACACACCCCTGCCGCAAACCTACATTCACTGAGAACCAATCACTTTCCTCTCTTCCTACACGTACACATGCCTTACATCCTCGATAAAAACTTTTCACTGCTTCTAACAACTTGCCTCCCACACCATATATTCTTAATACCTTCCACAGAGCATCTCTATCAACTCTATCATATGCCTTCTCCAGATCCATAAATGCTACATACAAATCCATTTGCTTTTCTAAGTATTTCTCACATACATTCTTCAAAGCAAACACCTGATCCACACATCCTCTACCACTTCTGAAACCGCACTGCTCTTCCCCAATCTGATGGATATACACAAACAAATTATACCTACACTGAAAACAATGTAAGAAAGGTTTCTGCCTGCCTAATGTCTAATTTAATAAACAACTTACAATTACTTTATCTATTTATTGTATGAGATTACATATAAAAGTCACAAACTGTATACACAGGGTGAAGTAGAAACGCTCCAATTCCTTAAAATGAAACTGAAAGCATATGCCTTTATAAACCTAATATAGAACAGTGGCAGTGATTCACCAACATATTCTCAGAAGAAAGCAACAAATGCTTTGTGCTACCTTCATTTCAGCAGCTATATGGAACTTATATATCAATAAAATACATGAAAAAATGAAAAATACTTTTTACACTTATTTACAAAGTAAAACTGAGTTAATACACCAGTTTTACTCATTAAATTAAAAAAAAAAAATTTGGGCAATAAATTTGCAATATAAGAACACTTTACACGCTTTTAAATCAAACAAAACACATTTCAGTTGCAATTATATGATCAAATGTAAATCTGAATATAAAAAAGAGAAAACGTAATGCTGACACTGTGATATACAGACTGTATACATGTAAACTTGAATTCATCAAAGCACATCAGACACTTATAACCAGCTGTCAGAGTATCTGAAACAAAGGTCTCATCTAATAGAATGTTTGATGACACTTAGAAGATTGACCAGGTACTTTATAGATATGGTAGGGTCCAGTCGTTCTTCAGGCAGAAATTGTTACAATCCTTAACAGGTACTTCATGTATACAATCCAGAAGGTTTTCAGGCAGATATCAGATAAAGTTGATTGCACTAACAATCATAAAATATAGTATTTTCTCTATCATATACCTGGTAATGTATTAAACTGTCTACAGTACAAGCTATGCAGTGACTTGCAGAATACTGTACTGATGAAAAGTTGCCTACATCATTCCACCATGAAATACCATGTGTAGTAAACTACTAACATGATTAAATTGATTTACATTCTACTAAGGACAAAATACAGTAGCACTGAGAAATAATTCAAATCAAGACAGCAATTTCACTGGTAAAATATCCTTACTGACATACATCCTAAAGGAACAAAAACAACCAAACAAATATGAATTCTCAAGCTCAATACAGTATTTGAGTATTTATAATGCATAAGAAAATCCAGCACCACTTTAAATCACTACACATGATGATGGTATTTCAAATGATACATACATACATACATACATACATCACTTTCCTCTCAAAATTCAACATCACATTACAATATGAAAAGGAACATCAATACTGAATGGTAAAGATCTGTAATGGTAACCTGTTTCAAATAACATAGCCAAAATATCACATATCACATAACAATACTCAGGTTCAAGTGGATAAAATGGCAGCACATTGATAATCTGGTCTATTACCAAATCTAGTAGTCATTCAAGCAAATGTCCTTTTGAAATCTAAATTCACAACAGCTAATTATGGTCAAAACAGATTTCCAAGTCATACTCTTTGCAATGATCTTGATGCTATAACTTACTAAGCGATCACAAGAGGTTTATGAGCTCTTACGATATGCACTCATGAGTATTCATAAAAATATAGCACATACTGCATATACTCATGCAACTATAATCACAGGATGACAGTGGAGACAGTTGTCACGGAATTCCAAAACGGATATTGTAGTCATGTTTCAAGTACAGTGAGTTTCTAACATCCAGTAGACTTTTAGCTGCTAACAAGAATCTGACTCTTAGCTGGTTTTACATTTTGAAGTGTAAGTGTACAGAGACAAAAATTACTCAGGTTTGGTGGTGACCAACAAAATGGCAAAATTGAAATGTAATTAAAATTTGCTGATTCAGCTAAACTTGTATGTGACCTGTTTACATGAAACCTACTTCTCTATTAAACAATATTTTACTCAATGATTAACCACTATGCCTGCTTTCACTAGAAAACTGGATTGTTTATGAAGAACCTCTATATATCAACCTCTAAACAACAAATTCCTGCGTAAATACTCTTCTTGTACAACTACTCTCACCTGATGCTGAAACTTTATCTCTGTTTCCACTAATCCCTCAGTTATAATCTTCCTTCTCTTTATATATACTGATGCTCCCCAACACATGTCCAAGTTCCATTCTGAGCGACTGGTCGTATCTCAATTTGGACGTATGTCAGCATGGCATGTAGAATTCATATCCTACTCTATTTCTATCATGATTTCCTTTTTTATCAACCAGCTTTATTTTATGAGTCTGTAGTTTCTTCTTACCTTTTATTTAAGATTCTTTAGTTCACAGATTGAATTATCCAAACTTTAAATGAACTTTTTGGCAGTTCCGTCAGCTCTTGATGAAACTATATCTTCTTTTATATCTGTTGAACCAACCATGACTTGCTGTGAAGTTCAGAGTTTCAAGAAGACTTCTAGCCTTCGCTTGAATTGTTAGTTAGCTCAGTGGTACATGTTTTTGTATTTGATCTTCCATCTAAAGCATCAACTTTTCTATTTCATGGATAGGCCCTTGTCATCGCTTTGTTATTAATGTAGACTTCAAACCTGCTGAACTTTTCACTATTTCAAATATTTTTTTCTTTGACCTTTAAAATTATGGAGACTGTTGAATGGGACAACTGTAGATCACGTGCAATCATGTTAACTTTTCTCCTCCATATAGGGTGATTACATTCCATTTTAATTCCAAATCGAGCATCTTCCTTGGCTTCTTGTCAGATCTATCAACATGTGATGGGTTTCTCTTCTTGCTCATCATCTTCTTTGGAGTTTAATACAAAAATTGTTTAATCCACGAAAATTCATTATGATTTACTCAATGGTAACTGAGAACGAGAACTGAGAGAGATGCTGTGATGTACACAATGCCAAGATATTGTCTGAGTCACTCTGTATGTGCGCAACCTTTAGCACTGGTAGACATATGACCAAGTGTATTTTTACATTTATGTATATTTTCTAATTCATATTTTTTCCGGTCACATGTACAGATGGTCGTAAATTGCATAGGTCTTAAGTTGGGGAGCATCTGTTTTCTCCTATTGTCCAAACCATCACAGTACTCAATCTTTTTATTAATCATTCCCTCCACAATACCATCCTTTCCCTGATCTACGTTTTACTTAACCATATAAACTCTCCAACTGCTTCTCTGAAAACCCAACTTTACTGATTGTACTTTATTAGCCATTTCATTTTTCCTTATATTGAAGGCTCCAGCCATGGGCAAAAGTCCACATCAAGGCCAGGCCTTAATTGAAAAATATAGAAAATTATGAAATGGAAAAAGAAAAGACAAGGGAAAGTATTTACGAATTTTGGAAGACATGAAAGACCTGTGTCTTTGTTAATTTGCCAGGTCACAGTCATTGGGAAAGACATGAGAAGGTAGAGAGTTCTAAATGTTCTGAGGACCCACATTTATAATATATAGCAGTCTGGATTGGACCACATCTGTTTTTTACTCTAACAAATCACATCTTTCCCATTATTCTTTATAGTTCTGACAACTTGTCTGCCTTTAAAATTTTCTGCTTCTATTAAAGTATCTTTTGGTAAATCACTACATGGACTAAAACTTTTATAACAGTTAATCCATTCTTTAGCCATATATCTATGCACTACTTCCTAAAATCATATGAAGAGAAATCTGAATGATTTTCTTGGCTGATAACAGCCGTATGTGAATTCAGTGGCTAGTGTCAATTTTCAGTTAATTTTTATATGGAATAAACCTACACAAGTATCCACTTGTATAATACTGGACTTTACAAATGGTTAAGTACCTGGTTGTAGAATACTAGATTTCCAAGTGGTTGAAATGGCTTAAAAATAATTGAAATACATTTAGTCCTTTTATATTACAGTCAATGCCCATGACTCATCCATTACAAAAGTACATAAGATAATGCTGAACATAAAATGACTAATATTACTTCAAAAAGATGAAATATATCTAAATTTTGTGTCTATCCCTTTTATATTGCATTTAATACCCAAGAATCTCATCCATACATCAACATTGGGACTATACCTTCAAACATATCCATCTTTGCCTCTGCAGATGGTGACTTCCAAATGCTTCTTAATGCACTCTATACCTTGACCCCCTCCCTATTCCACACTATGACCAACTTTGGCCCTCTTGGTTTCATCGCATGCCAAGTCCACTGCCATGTACTTAAGGCACTATTCAATAGTTAATTTAAACCACATTTTTTCTTTAAAAAAAAAAAAGCTTAATCACCATTTTCTACAATTGCAAGGTAGCACCAGGAACAGACAAGGAAATAGCACTCTCCAGCTGTCATGTATAATGCATCAAAGCCAGAGCCCCCATCCAGAAACAATTCCTACAGATCTTTTTGTGATTTCTCCTGACCACTTCATATGCCCTGGATCACTCCAATACCAGCATGTTGCCCCCTGTATACCCAATTACTCCAATTTACTCTACCCTGTACATGTCTCACACTTTCCTGCATATTCTGGCCACAATAATTCAAAGCATTTTCACTCCATTCTTCGGTCTCTTCCTTGATCCCCCAACTCCCCATTCCCTTCACTTCTGACTCGTATAGCTTCTAAATCAATCTCTCCACACTCATCCTCTTCATAAGTAGAAGACATTTCAGCACACTGCTAAGCTCTCTCAAACATACTTATTACTACCACATCTAATCCTTACAAATGTCATTCCTCTTTATATCACATACTGTCCACAGGCATTTCATTTCCAACACATTCACAATCTTGCACACTTCTGCAATGATGGCCTGTGACTCATATCCATACACTATTGGGCTACTGTACCAATAAACATGCCCATTTCTGCCCTCATAGTGACCTCTCTTTTCATACACTCTTCAAAGTACCCAGGACCTTTGCCCCATCACCCATCCCATTGTTCATTACAGCTCCCATAGTTCCATCTATTGCCATGTCCATTCCTAGGTTCTTAGAACATCACACTTTCTCCTAATCCTTTCAAAACAATCTCCAAAACTTTTATCTTTGCAACTACATAAATCCATAAATTTCACCAGTATGTACAATGCCCTATCAAACAGCTCAGGAAACAATAAAGCAATATGTAAAAATCCTTCTGCCTAACATAGGCACTTAAAGGGATTAAAACTTTACTGCACTTATCTTCTTTACCTACATTCATATTCAAAATGGATGAATCAAGTGTTACAGCCCTAGGCATACTTACACATATCCTCAACTTAATATCTTGTGTGTTGGACTGAACGAGTCTTTCAGAGTACGACAATCATTAAATCTCATTCCAATGGGATGGAAAAAGTACATAAAGCCATGCATAACAATGGTCTGCCATCCCCACATGATGACAATAGGCAGGGATACCAAATTCCTTCAGGGAAACTTGTGACCCTACAACCCTTAAGATACTGTTTTCAAAACATTCACTTTACACAATAAGGTTGTCCGGTAGGACCACAATTTTCATTCAAACTTCTAGCTTTTCACCCAAATATCTCTACTGTCCACCTTTAATTATTATCCTTGGTATCCTTAGCTAAAATATTCTTAGTGTTCAACTGTTTACTCCAGCAACTGTCCATTTATTTTGTGGTCTCCCTGAAAGTAATCCTTATTTTAAGTAATATTTTCAAAGACCTATGAAAACTTTCATCACCATATATTCCATACAGCTTTAGCATCTTAGAAGGTTTTCATTCATTCCTCTCCTCCACTCTTAACTCTACTTTTGCTTTCTACAGTAACATAAGAGCTCTTTCTCTCTATTGCTCTTTTCTTCAACCTATACATACTCAAGAATACAAAACCTTCACATTCAAACATAAGGCTTTGGATGAAAACTCCATAATGCAGGCCTCTTTTGAAATATGACTTTCCTGTGTTATTTCTCCAACATAATGACTACAAGAACTGAACACAGGGTAAATATGCATACAGGTACATCACCAAATTTCCGGCAACTGATGGTTCAGCACTTCCTTTAGTCCGGACAAAATTACATGAGGGAACTTGAAATTACCATGGCCAACAGACTAGCTTACTAGGTGGCCACACATGGCATTGTGTGTAGGGCACGCTTATTTACATTCTTTAAACTGCACTTGTTGGTGGTGATACCACAACTCTGTGAGTCTTAGCTTATTTTGCTTAAATTTAACCCTAACTATGGTTTCTAAGCCATATGAGAGTGTCAGTCATGGTGTCAAATGTAAACACCAGTCCATATCGATCCAAGATAAAGTAGAACTGTTGAAAAAAATGGATCGTGGTGTTTCGGTCATAAGCTGTGTGATATCTAGAGTATTAGTCCATCAACTGTTTATGATATAAAGAAGCAAAGGGAGAAAATACTGAAATTGCAGACAGCAATTCCAAGAAGCAAATGACGATTAGAAAAACTGAAAGATGGTAAGAGTACTGAGCATGATCAAGTGTTAATGGAATGGTTTCGACAGTGTTGGAGTGGACTTATCAGGTAGCATGATAATGGACCAGGGTAAGTTGTTTCATAAAGAACTTAAATTATAACATAAGTGTGACTATAGTAAAGGATGGCTTCAGAGATTCAAGAAGCATCATGGAATTTCCATGAATAAAGTGTGCGATGAAAAGTGGTCTGCAAACCATGAAGGAGCTGCCGAGTATGTGGACGAATTTACGAAACTCATAGTGGATGAGCACCTCAGTCCTGAGTGGGTGTATAATGTAGACAAATACTTTTGACACATGGGAGATGTATAATTAGTGGGTAAGAGGTGTGATTATGAATTATTATTACGTGACCATGGTTGGTCAGGCAAAATGGTTAATCCGGCAAGGCTTTCGAACCAAGAGTGCCAGAAAATCAGTGTACCTGTATGTATGTATGTATGTATGTATGTATGTATGTATGTCTGATCATTATCTTGTGGAGGCTAAGGTGAAGATTTGTATGGGTTTTCAGAAAAGAAGAGTGAATGTTGGGGTGAAGAGGGTGGTGAGAGTAAGTGAGCTTGGGAAGGAGACTTGTGTGAGGAAGTACCAGGAGAGACTGAGTACAGAATGGAAAAAGGTGAGAACAATGGAAGTAAGGGGAGTGGGGGAGGAATGGGATGTATTTAGGGAATCAGTGATGGATTGCGCAAAAGATGCTTGTGGCATGAGAAGAGTGGGAGGTGGGTTGATTAGAAAGGGTAGTGAGTGGTGGGATGAAGAAGTAAGAGTATTAGTGAAAGAGAAGAGAGAGGCATTTGGACGATTTTTGCAGGGAAAAAATGCAATTGAGTGGGAGATGTATAAAAGAAAGAGACAGGAGGTCAAGAGAAAGGTGCAAGAGGTGAAAAAGAGGGCAAATGAGAATTGGGGTGAGAGTATCATTCAATTTTAGGGAGAATAAAAAGATGTTCTGGAAGGAGGTAAATAAAGTGCGTAAGACAAGGGAGCAAATGGGAACTTCAGTGAAGGGCGTAAATGGGGAGGTGATAAGTAGTGGTGATGTGAGAAGGAGATGGAGTGAGTATTTTGAAGGTTTGTTGAATGTGTTTGATGATAGAGTGGCAGATATAGGGTGTTTTGGTCGAGGTGGTGTGCAAAGTGAGAGGGTTAGGGAAAATGATTTGGTAAACAGAGAAGAGGTAGTAAAAGCTTTGCGAAAGATGAAAGCCGGCAAGGCAGCAGGTTTGGATGGTATTGCAGTGGAATTTATTAAAAAAGGGGGTGACTATATTATTGACTGGTTGGTAAGGTTATTTAATGTATGTATGACTCATGGTGAGGTGCCTGAGGATTGGCGGAATGCGTGCATAGTGCCATTGTACAAAGGCAAAGGGGATAAGAGTGAGTGCTCAAATTACAGAGGTATAAGTTTGTTGAGTATTCCTGGTAAATTATATGGGAGGGTATTGATTGAGAGGGTGAAGGCATGTACAGAACATCAGATTGGGGAAGAGCAGTGTGGTTTCAGAAGTGGTAGAGGATGTGTGGATCAGGTGTTTGCTTTGAAGAATGTATGTGAGAAATACTTAGAAAAGCAAATGGATTTGTATGTAGCATTTATGGACCTGGAGAAGGCATATGATAGAGTTGATAGAGATGCTCTGTGGAAGGTATTAAGAATATATGGTGTGGGAGGCAAGTTGTTAGAAGCAGTGAAAAGTTTTTATCGAGGATGTAAGGCATGTGTACGTGTAGGAAGAGAGGAAAGTGATTGGTTCTCAGTGAATGTAGATATATATATATATATATATATATATATATATATATATATATATATATATATATATATACATATATATATATATATATATATATATGAGAGAGAGAGAGATAAGAAAAAGAGTGTGGTTGAGATAACAGAAGAGGGTGTTTTGAAATGGTTTGGTCAATTGGAGAGAATGAGTGAGGAAAGATTGACAAAGAGGATACATGTGTCAGAGGTGGAGGGAGCGAGAAGTGGGAGACCAAATTGGAGGTGGAAAGATGGAGTGAAAAAAGATTTTGAGTGATTGGGGCCTGAACATGCAGGAGGGTTAAAGGAGTGCAAGGAATAGAGTGAATTGGAACGATGTGGTATACCGGGGTCGATGTGCTGTCAATGGATTACACCAGGGCATGTGAAGCGTCTGGGGTAAACCATGGAAAGTTTTGTGGGGCCTGGATGTGGAAAGGGAGCTGGGGTTTTCGTGCATTATACATGACAGCTAGAGACTGAGTGTGAACGAATGTGACCTTTGTTGTCTTTTCCTAGTGCTACCTCGCGCACATGCAGGGGGAGGGAGTTTTCATTTCATGTGTGGCGGGGTGGCGACGGGAATGAATAAGGGAAGACTATGAATTATGAACATGTGTATATATGTATATGTCTGTGTGTGTATATATATATGTGTACATTGAGATGTATAGGTATGTATATTTGCGTGTGTGGACATATATGTATATACATGTGTATATGGGTGGGTTGGGCCATTCTTTCATCTGTTTCCTTGCACTACCTCGCTAATGCGGGAGACAGCCACAAAGTATAATAAAAAGTATAATATGACACACAGGGAATATGTGGGAAGTATTCTTTCATATTATTCGCCATTTCCTACACTAGCAAGGTAGCGTTATGAACAGAGGACTGGACCTTTGAGGGAATATCCTCACCTGGCCCCCTTCTCCGTTCCTTTTGGAAAATTAAAAAAAAAAAAGGGGGGGGGGGGAGGATTTCCAGCCCCCCTGCTCCCTTCCCTTTTAGTCGCCTTCTACAACATACAGGGAATACGTGGGAAGTATTCTTTCTCCCCTATCCCCAGGGATGGTATTGCAGTGGAATTTATTAAAAAAAGGGGGTGACTGTATTGTTGAATGGTTGGTAAGGTTATTCAATGTGTGTATGACTCATGGTGAGGTGCCTGAGGATTGGCGGAATGCTTCCATAGTGCCATGGTACAAAGGCAAAGGGGATAAAAGTGAGTGCTCAAATTACAGAGGTATAAGTTTGTTGAGTATTCCTGGTAAATTATATGGGAGGGTATTGATTGAGAGGGTGAAGGCATGTACAGAGCATCAGATTGGGGAAGAACAATGTGGTTTCAGAAGTGGTAGAGGATGTGTGGATCAGGTGTTTGCTTTGAAGAATGTATGTGAGAAATACTTAGAAAAGCAAATGGATTTGTATGTAGCATTTATGGATCTGGAGAAGGCATATGATATAGTTGATAGAAATGCTCTGTGGAAGGTATTAAGAATATATGGTGTGGGAGGCAAGTTGTTAGAAGCAGTGAAAAGTTTTTATCGAAGATGCAGGGCATGTGTACGTGTAGGGAGAGAGGAAAGTGATTGGTTCTCGGTGAATGTTGGTTTGTGGCAGGGGTGTGTGATGTCTCCATGGTTGTTTAACTTGTTTATGGATAGGGTTGTTAGGGAGGTGAATGCAAGAGTTTTGGAAAGAGGGGCAAGTATGAAGTCTGCTGTGGATGAGAGAGCTTGGGAAGTAAGTCAGTTGTTGTTTGCTGATGATACAGCGCTGGTGGCTAATTTGTGTGGGAAACTGCAGAAGCTGGTGACTGAGATTGGTAAAGTGTGTGAAAGAAGAAAGTTGAGAGTAAATGTGAATAAGAGCAAGGTTATTAGGTAGTGTAGGGTTGAGGGTCAAGTCAATTGGGAGATAGGTTTGAATGGAGAAAAACTGGAGGAAGTGAATCATAGGGTGGGGGAGGGGGCGAAAGTTCTGGGAGTGTTGAAGAATGTGTGGAAGTTGAGAACATTATCTCGGAAAGCAAAAATGGGTATGTTTGAAGGAATAGTGGTTCCAACAATGTTACACGGTTGCGAGGCATGGGCTATAGATAGAGTTGTGCAGAGGAAGGTGGATGTGCTGGAAATGAGATGTATGAGGAAAACATGTGGTGTGAGGTGGTTTGATTGAGTAAGTAATAATAGGGTAAGAGAGATGTGTGCTAATAACAAGAGTGTGGTTGAGAGAGCAGAAGAGGGTGTTTTGAAATGGTTTGGTCTCATGGAGAGAATGAGTGAGGAAAGATTGACCAAGAGGATATATGTGTCAGAGGTGGAGGGAACGAGGAGAAGTGGGAGACCAAATTGGAGGTGGAAAGATGGGGTGAAGAAGATTTTGAGTGATTGGGGCCTGAACATGCAGGTGGGTGAAAGGCGTGCAAGGAATAGAGTGAATTGGAATGATGTGGTATACCAGGGTCGACGTGCTGTCAATGGATTGAACCAGGGCATGTGAAGTGTCTGGGGTAAAGCATGGAAAGATTTGCGGGGCCTGGATGTGGAAAGGGAGCTGTGGTTTCAGTGCATTATTACATGACAGCTCGACACTGAGTGTGAACTAATGTGGCCTTTGTTGTCTTTTCCTAGCGCTACCTCACACACATTTGGGGGGGGTGGGTATTTTCTATGTGTGGCGGGGTGGCGATGGTAATGAATAAAGGCAGACAGTATGAATTATGTACATTTGTATATATGTATATGTCTGTCTGTGTATATATATGTATACGTTGAGATGTATAGGTATGTATATTTGCATGTGTGGAGGTGTATGTATATACATGTGTATGTGGGTGGGTTGGGCCATTCTTTCATCTGTTTCCTTGCGCTACCTCGCTAATGCGGGAGACAGCAACAAAGCAAAAGAAAATAAACAAAAAAAAATATATATATATTTTATTTATTTCATATATTCATATTGCTTTGTCACTGTCTCCCGCATTAGCGAGGTAGCGCAAGGAAACAGACGAAAGAATGGCCCAACCCACCCACATACACGTCCACACACGCAAATATAAATACCTATACATCACAACGTATACCTATATATACACACACAGACATATACATAAATACACATGTACATAATTAATACTGTCAGCCTTTATTCATTCCCATCGCCACACATGAAATAACAACACCCTCCCCCCTCATGTGTGCAAGGTAGCGCTAGGAAAAGACAACAAAGGCCCCATTTGTTCACACTCAGTCTCTAGCTGTAATGTAATAATGCACCGAAACCACAGCTCCCTTTCCACATCCAGGCCCCACACAACTTTCCATGCTTTACCCCAGACGCTTCACATGCCCTGGTTCAATCCATTGACAGCACGTCGACCCCGGTATACAACATCGTTCCAATTCACTCTATTCCTTGCACGCCTTTCACCCTCCAGCATGTTCAGGTCCCGATCACTCAAAATCTTTTTCACTCCATCTTTCCACCTCCAATTTGGTCTCCCACTTCTCCTCGTTCCCTCCACCTCTGAAAACATATATCCTCTTGGTCAATCTTTCCTCACTCATTCTCTCCATGTGACCAAACCATTTCAAAACACCCTCTTCTGCTCTCTTAACCACACTCTTTTTATTACCACACATCTCTCTTACCCTATTATTACTTACTCGATCAAACCACCTCACACCACATATTGTCCTCAAGCACCTAATTTCCAGCACATCCATCCTCCTGCGCACAACTCTATCCATAGCCCACGCAACCATACAACATTGTTGGAACCACTATTCCTTCAAACATACCCATTTTTGCTTTCCAAGATAATGTTCTCGACTTCCAAACATTCTTCAAGGCTCCCAGAATTTTCACCCCCTCCCCCACCCTATGATTCATTTCCGCTTCCATAGTTCCATCTGCTGCCAAATCCACTCCCAGATATCTAAAACACTTCACTTCCTCCAGTTTTTCTCCATTCAAACTTACCTCCCAATTGACTTGACCCTCAACCCTACTGTACCTAATAACCTTGCTCTTATTCACATTTACTCTCAACTTTCTTCTTTCACACACTTTACCAAACTCAAGTCACCAGCTTCTGCAGTTTCTCATGTGAATCAGCCACCAGCGCTGTATAATTAGCGAACAACAACTGACTCACTTCCCAAGCTCTCTCATCCACAACAGACTGCATACTTACCCCTTTCCAAAACTCTTGCATTCACCTCCCTAACAACCCCATCCACAAACAAACTAAACAACCATGGAGACATCACACACCCCTGCCACAAACCAACATTCACTGAGAACCAATCACTTTCCTCTCTTCCTACACGTACACATGCCTTACATCCTCGATAAAAACTTTTCACTGCTTCTAACAACTTTCCTCCCACACCATATATTCTTAATACCTTCCACAGAGCATCTCTATCAACTCTATCATATGCCTTCTCCAGATCCATAAATGCTACATACAAATCCATTTGCTTTTCTAAGTATTTCTCACATACATTCTTCAAAGCAAACACCTGATCCACACATCCTCTACCACTTCTAAAACCACACTGCTCTTCCCCAGTCTGATGCTCTGTACATGCCTTCACCCTCTCAATCAATACCCTCCCATATAATTTACCAAGAATACTCAACAAACTTATACCTGTGTGATTTGAGCACTCAACTTTGTCCCCTTTGCCTTTGTACAATGGCACTATGCAAGCATTCCGCCAATCCTCAGGCACCTCACCATGAATCATACATACATTAAATAACCTTACCAACCAGTCAACAGTACAGTCATCCCCTTTTTTAATAAATTCCACTGCAATACCATCCAAACCCGCTGCCTTGCCAGCTTTCATCTTCCACAAAGCTTTTACTACCTCTTCTCTGTTTACCAAATCATTTTCCCCAACCCTCTCACTTTGCATACCACCTCGACCAAAACACCCTATATCTGCCACTCTATCATCAAACACATTCAACAGACCTTCAAAATACTCACTCCATCTCCTTCTCACATCACCACTACTTGTTATCACCCCATTAGCCCCCTTCACTGAAGTTCCCATTTGTTCCCTTGTTTTATGCACTTTATTTACCTCCTTCAAAACATCTTTTTATTCTCCCTAAAATTTAATGACACTCTCACCCAAACTCTCATTTGCCCTCTTTTTCACCTCTTGCACCTTTCTCTTGACCTCCTGCCTATTTCTTTCATACATCTCCCACTCATTTGCATTATTTCCCTGCACAAATCATCCAAATGCCCCTCTCTTCTCCTTCACTAATAATCTTCCTTCTTCATCCCACCACTCACTACCCTTTCTAATCTGCCCACCTCCCACGCTTCTCATGCCACAAGCATCTTTTGCGCAAGCCATCACTGCTTCCCTAAATACATCCCATTCCTCCCCCACTCCCCTTACCTTTGTTCTCACCTTTTTCCATTCTGTACTCAGTCTCTCCTGGTACTTCCTCACACAAGTCTCCTTCCCAAGTTCACTTACTCTCACCACTCTCTTCACCCCAACATTCTCTCTTCTTTTCTGAAAACCTCTAGAAATTAGCTACCTTGCTAATGCAGGAAATGGCGAATAGTATGAAAGATATATATATATATATTCCTATGAGTCCACGGGGAAAATGAAACATAGTAATATTTTGATCATGTACAAAATTGTGATCCTTTCCAATATATGTATACATATTTATCCCTGGGATAGGAGTGAAAGAATACTTCCCACGTATTCCCTGCGTGTCGTAGACGGCAACTGAAATGGGAGGGAGTGGGAGGCTGGAAATCCCCTCTCATTTTCTTTAATTTTCTATAAGAGGAACAAAGAAGGGAGCCAAGTGAGGATATTCCCTCAAAGGCTCAGTCCTCTGTTCTTAACGCTACCTTGCTAATGCGGGAAATGGCGAATATCATGAAGAAAAAAATATATATATATATATATATATATATATATATATATATATATATATATACATATATATCGCTACCTCGCAAACGCGGGAGACAGCGACAAAGCAAAAAAAAAAAAAAAATATATATATATATATATATATATATATATATATATATATATATATATATATATATATATATATATATATATATATATATATATATATATATTATCCCTGGGGATAGGGGATTAAGAATAATTCCCACGTATTCCCTGCGTGTCATAGAAGGCAACTAAAAGGGGAGGGAGCGGGGGGCTGGAAATCCTCCCCTCTCGTTTTTTTTTTTAAATTTTCCAAAAGAAGGAACAGAGGGGGCCAGTTGAGGATATTCCAAAAAAGGCCCAGTCCTCTGTTCTTAGCGCTACCTCGCTAATGCGGGAAATGGCGAATAGTTTAAAAGATATATATATATATATATATATATATATATATATATATATATATATATATATATATATATATATATATATATATATATATATATATAATTTACTCAACACCATTTAGACCCTATTAAAATCAGTTGTTCAGAAAGGTGAATAAGTATAAGCATTCCATAGAAGTGACTTCCTATTGTAACTTGATACATTACAACTTGATATCTTAGTCCACACTGCAACTTAATACCTCAGCTCACATTGCATCTTGATCTCTTAGCCTACACTGCAACTTAATAACTTAGTTCATATTATAATGTGACACCTTAGCTCATATATTACATCATCTACTCATAAAAAGTTATCATATGGGTATCACTAAGAAGATAAGTTATTAATTTGTGCTTCAGAGTACATGTCATAGTGTGACAGTATAGGATATGTATGAAACAGTTCACTATAGAGACCATTAGCTTGAACACTGAAGATTGTAGTACATAGGGACACAATGATTAAGTGCTTAAGAGCAGCAAAGGATAAAACATAACACTGAAGAATACATCAGAGATTTGTCATTTACTTGAAAACCTTATGTTTGATAATTTAACTTAATTTCAAGTTTTTTTTTTCCAGGAGTAATCCCACACTTCCTTCACTACTAATTTCACCTAGTGCTATAATGGGAAGCATTGCACTAATACGAACTTAAAACTACTGTAAATATGAACATCCTTTGTCATGATCAACTTGTAGCAATCACTTCCACTCCAATATGAGCCTAGTCAGAGCAAGAAATAAACAGCACACAGACTTAAGATCCTTACTTATACTCAATCACAATAAATACCCTCCTTCTCAATCAATATTTTTCTATCTGATAAATGTTAATAAAGGAAAAGGAGAGCTGAACAGGAAATTCTGGATTTACATATAAGTAATGAAAATATAAGCTCTTTCATTTAAAAGTTAACAAGACATCAACAGCATCCTTTCAGTTTTGGCTTAAAACTAAAACACCTGTTCTAGGTGTTTATCAAACGAATTGAAAAAATGTTATACAGTTTCATATAAAAAAGCATGTAGATTAGCTCTTAAGAGGTATCCAATATCTCTCCTTAAACAAGAAATACTTCAAGTAAATACAGCATCATTATCTGCTATACAAACAAGCATTATGATTTTTTTGTCAATATTATTTCTGTTAATTATAATAAATAATACACTACCAAACCACTGTCACTTTGAGTCACTATATTATAATATGAAATACGGCACACATTAAGTAGTTACCTCGAGTGCTAAAAGTAAGAGAAGCAATGGCAGTGAAATTTACAAAACTTGTCCCCCATCATTATACGATCATAAAGAGATAGTAAAACTAACAATGGCTACAACTCAAAACTTGTTTGTTCATAATTTGGTTAGTGTGAATTTAGTCAAGTGTGATTATTCTCAGCAAATTAAAGTTTCATAAAAAATGAAGAAATAAAACCTTACAAAAATATGACAAAATACTACCATACAAAAACACAATGAAATACAACCTCACAAAAACACACCTGAGAATTAGACTATTTTCAGTGTCTAATCAAAATTCTTTTCATTGGAACTCTAAGTGTCAACACAAATATCCCCAGTTCATATGAAAGCTTAAGTTAAATCTGAGTCAGCTGTTTTTGAGATTCAGCTCCTCATGTGCCAGAATTAGCCAAGGTTAGAATGACCAGGATTATCTGAGATTCAACTGTTCATGTGCTAGAATTAGGTAGGGTAACAACAAAGGAACAGTTTCTATATCAAATTTAAGCTCAGAACACATTTTTCATGTGTGATCTTTACAAAGGAATTATCTATTATGATCTCAGAGATCTAGCAAGTTAAAAAATCTGACTGTGAAGGCACTCATCAATGAATTTAAAAAAATGAACAATGAGCAAGACTTTGGTGACCATCTCAAACCTACAGAGTACATGACCAATCTGAGGTTTTGGTAATGAGCTACATCCCTGAAAGGTTGGCTGAGTAGGGTACATATGCAAGAGCATGCCTTGCCCTTTTTCACACAAGCATATATATTTTTCCAATTTCCTTGGTTATACTGGGAAACTGGTCTACTCTAGGCTGGTTGGTACAGGAATCATGAAGATTTAGTCAACCAGCAGAGAAATAACAATCAAATTAAATAGGTGTTGATAAAACCTTTTCATTCATTAAAACAAAAGCTACCAAATTCACACTACAGCCTTGGTTTACTTGATGTGACTCATCTTCACTAAATACACTGCTAGCATAAAAGCAAACCCTGAATAATGCAAATGATGAATGCATCCACTTATCTCACAATCTATCTGTACCTGGTAGCCTGTTTCCTGCAGTCAACTTAGGGTAGCAGAACATTCTTCCCCCGTGACCTTGTCCACAGCATATATCCATTTGTTCATGTCTTTTGAAGACAAGAGGAAAGTTCCAAATATTTGCTAAATCATTCTGCATATTAGTCTAGCTATCACTTGATAAAGGACAGTTACACATACCTACTACTGCCCTGACTGCAAGAAAAGGCACATGTTTTAACTATGTAATAAATTATTACAAAATTAACATGTATTCAGTCACAGTGTGCAGGATAGCAGAGAAATTGTTTTTCAAATGCCTATGACAAAAAGACCTAGATTCCATTTCATTATAACTGCATTCCAAACTCAAGGACTCAGCAAAATGAGTTTACTCAAATCTATGTGCAACCTCTGACATGTATAAAACGGGAATAAATGTTAAATGGAGATGCAGCATAACTGGGGAGTGTGGATAGTTTCTGAGCTAAATCAATGTACAGCAGGATAGAGTCACACAAAATGGTAAAAACAAAAACTTGCACCTCTTGTCCTTCCCAGTTACACCTTACAAGTAAATCCCCTTACCTCTCTAAAGAAAACCTAATCTCAATGAGGAAAAAAGTTGTTTGTGAGTTTAAAGTGGCAGTAATTAAGGTTTCATCACAAAAACTGTTGTACAGGTGAATAATGATCCTGATATCTGAGTTTTACAGCAATATGCTATGCCGTATTAATAATATTAACCTTATAATGCCTACTGTAACATTTTTGATATATGAAATAAGAGGCTGCAGGTAAAGCTTTCATTTTCTTTTGAGGAACTGAAACTTGCTTCCAATTTGCCAAGATCTATTTCATACTTTGAGAGCTGGCAACTCTTGTCACTGGTTACATCTATTTGTATCATAAGTAAACTGCAACACATCATGCATCATTCTAGTATAATTTCAACAAAATCAAAAGTAATTGGGATTTGGCATTACTCTATAATGTTACATCTTACTCTAATGTAGACCAAAAGACAGCCTATATTTTTTTCACTTATCAAAATTTGGGCATTATAGGGTTAAAATCATTGTCAAAGCATTTGCACTACAGACTATGGAGACTGGATACTGTACACTAAGATCTGCACTACAGATATAGAGATTGGGTACTGTACACGAGATGAAGAGTAAATACAAGACAACCTTGCAAAACTGGAGTTCATAAAATTTGCACCTTCAGAAAACTATAAGTTTGAGAAATTCCATCTAACTATTATCACTATTATCATTACTCCATCCAGAGTTTCTGGTGTCGATCAAATACATACACTCTCTGAAATATTGGGGAAAAAAATCAATTTGTACATTAAGTTGATTGGTCATTTGGAATGAAAGTATCCATTCATACCACTTCCGAAAACAAAATGCACAATGCATCCAATTCCCAACCATATGTCTAATATCCTCATATGGGATAACCCTAATTCCAATAAATTCTCTCCATACAACAATCCGTCTCTTTTGTGGATTACTCCTCCTCCTAACACTTTGTACCTTAAACCTCTACACACAGAAAAGTTTGAAAATAATAAGCATAGGAATTATAACCTATTTACCAAATTAACAAATTACTTCAAAACCAAGTTTCAAAATGGTTACAAAGCTAGTGTTACAAGTAGCTGATGTACAGTAGTCTTAAGACAGGCAGGGAGAATGGGGATCCTCCTGTTACAAAAAAACAAACACTTCCTTTATTCAGAAAGCTTCCAGTCCCATCAACTTCAGTTCTGTGAGGTTGTCTTAGAAATGATCATCAATTTTTGCCAATGGAGAGTGGGTGAAGAAAGCGTGAGTATTTTGGACAGCATACATCATGAGGGAACAGTGATAAGGCAAAGAGAAAACACAAGCCATGTATAAACACATATACAGACATGACTGGTAAGAAGATGAGCAGGGAAGGGAAGGTGATGGTTTTCCATGTAATGGCTGAGACAAACATGACATAGGCAGTGTTGTACATCATGGAAGGAAGAAGTAAGACTACTATGAAGAAAAAATATAAAAACCCTAACAGGAGTGAAAAACATTCCATACTTTTACATATATTTGTTTGAACCTCATATGGAACCTTAAAAATTCTTTTGGGTCTTGAAAATCTTTAGAGAAAAAAAAGCTTAAACATTCATACAAAAAACTTTTTTGGATACTCTGCCTAACAGATATGACACTGTAAAACAAAGCTGTAGAAAACTGAGCCAGTCAAAGGATATATTCCTCCACCAAAAATCAACCTTAGAAATAAGTTTCAGAGAATATACATGATACTAAATAATCAATGCAGTATGCTAACCACATTCCAATCCAATAATTTTTTAAAAGCATCTTACAATAGGAAATTGAAAATGCTTTCAAACAGTAAGAGGCTGAAGAATATAGTTTATCGCATAATTTCCAAAACAATTTAATAGATAAAATTCCATTCCAAGAAAGTTCATATAAACTGTTACTCTTTCAATGCATAAGTAAAATAGCAATAACTGCACACATCTTATTATCCTTGAGTTTTCAAAATTGACGACATTCAATAAAACTATATCAGCAAATAGTCTGTCATTAACAGGATTCTTAAACTTTCAATATTTGCTGATACATATGGCAAAGAATTTCACATCCAATGCTTGTTACCACCAAGGGATATGCACCTTGATTGTTTTGAGATAATCATAAACTTACCTGAAAACATGGTTTCAAAATTCATAAAATTTACAAAAGCTAATTACACATATGTCTCACATAGCAAGTTTATTACCGTATATGGCCTTCAAGTCAGATAAACAAATCACTGTTAGTAGTTTGGGTTGAATGCTGGTTGCTTCTCAGAGTATGAAGGTGGCTGGTCTGCTGTGGAAACACAAGAAAATTATAATACTGTATATGGAAAGTCCCAGTAAAGACTTCATTTGAAAAATAAACAAGAATCTACCAGTATAATACTACACACAAGCATAGAAGGCTCAGACTGGGGTGTCTGAATGTGTGTGGATGTAACCAAGGTGAGAAGACAGGAGAGACAGGTAGTATGTTTGAGGAAAGATACCCGGATGTTCTGGCTCTGAGTGAAATGAAGCTCAAGGGCAAAGGGGAAAAGTGGTTTCGAAAAGTCTTGGGAGTAAAGTCAGGGGTTGGTGAGAGGACAAGAACTAAGGAAGGAGTAGGACTACTCCTGAAGCAGGACTTGTGGGAGTATGTGACAGAGTGTAAGGAAATAAATTCTAGATTGATGTGGGTAAAACTGAAAGTGGATGGAGAGAGATGGGTGATTATTGGTGCTTATGAACCTGGTCATGAGAAAAAAGATCATGAGAGGCAAGTGTTTTGGGAACAGATGAGTGAGTGCATCAGCAGCTTTGATGCACAAGACCAGGTTTTAGTGATGGGTGATTTAAATGCGAAGGTGAGTAATGTGGAAGTTGAGGGTATAATTGGTGTACGTGGGGTATTCAGTGTTGTAACTGGAAATGGTGAAGAGCTTGTGGATTTGTGTGCTGAAAAAAGACTGGTGACTGGGAATACCTGGTTTAAAAAGAGATATATATGTAAGTATATGTATGTGAGTAGGAGAGATGGTCAAAGGGCATTATTGGATTACATGTTAATTGATAGGCATGTAAAAGAGAGACTTTTGGAGCTAAATGTGCTGAGTGGGGCAGCTGGAGGGATGTCTGATCACTATCTTGTGGAGGCAAAGGTGAAGATTTGTAGAGGTTTTCAAAAAAGAAGGGAGAATGTTGGGATGAAGAGAGTGGTGAGAGCAAGTGAGCTTGGAAAGGAAACTTGTGTGAGGAAGTACCAGGAGAGACTGAGTGTAGAATGGCAAAAGGTGAGAGCAAATGGTGTGAGGGGAGTGGGTGAGGAATGGGATGTAGCTGTCATATGTAATGCACCAAAACCACAGCTCCCTATCAACATCCAGGCCCTACAGACCTTTCCATGGTTTACCCCAGACATTTCACATGCCCTAGTTCAGTCCACTGACAGCATGTCGATCAAGGCATACCACATCATTCCTATTCACTCTATTCTCTGCACGCCTCTCACCCTCCTGTATGTTCAGACTCCAATAGCTCAAAATCTTTTTCACACCATCCTTCCCCCTCCAATTTGGTCTCCTGCTTCTCCTTGTTCTCTCCACCTCTGACATGTATATCCTCTTTGTTAATCTTTCCTCACTCACTCTCTCCATATGTTCAGACCATTTCAACACACCTTCTTCTGCTCTCTCAACCACATTCTCTTTATTTCCACACATCTCTCTTGTCCTTTCATTACTTACTCGATCAAACCACCTCACACCACATACAGTCATCAAACATTTCATTTCCAACACATCCACCTTCCTCTGTACAACCCTATCAATAGCCAATGCCTTGTACCCACATAATATTGTTGGAACTAGTATTCCTTCAAACATACCCATTTTTGCTCAGATATTGTTCTCTCTTTCCACACATTGTTCATCGCCCCAGAACCTTCACCCCCTCCCCCTGTGACTCACTTCTGCTTCCATGGTTCCATTCGCTACTATGTACATTCCCAGATATATAAAACACTTCACTTCCTCCAATTTTTCTCCATTCAAACTTCTTCTTTCATAGTAGATCTCGTTTCCTGCATTAGTGTGGTAGCACCAAGAACAGACGAAGAAAGGCCACATCTACTCTTTCTTTCAAACTTGTTCACTGTTTCCCAGGTTAGAGAAGTAATGCCAGGAACAGATGAAGAGAGGCTGCATTCACTCACATCAATTCTCTTGCTGTCTTGTGTACACCACGGCAGCAAAGTCACAGCTCTAAATGAGAGGGAGTGAGTATTTTGATGGCTTGTTAAATGTGTTAAAAAATAGTATGGGAGCTATGGGATGTTTTGGATGTGGAGCTATGCAAAGTGGGAGAGTCATGGAAAGTGGTTTGGTGAAAGTCTTGCACACAATAAAATGCAGCAGAGTGGCTGGAGTGGTTAGGAGCGCTGCTGAATTTCTTAAGAAAGGGAAAGATGGTGCTGCTGATTGGATAGTTAGGATTTTCAATGTACATATGGCTCATGGTGAGGCACTTGAGGATCAGAAGGATCCTTGTACAGCACCAGTGTATAAAGATAAGAAGGACAAGAGTAAATATTCAGAGATACAAGTTTGTTGAATGCACCACGAAAGCTGCATGAGAGTGGCGACTGAGAGGGTGGTGGTAAAAACACAGTTTCAGATTGGGTAGGAACATTGTGGCTTTGGAGTGACAGAGGATGTGTGAATCAGGTGCTTGCTCTGAAGAATGTGTGGATGAAATACTTGGGGAAAAAGAGGGACTTGTATATGGCATTTATGGATATGGGAAAAATGTATGACAGGATTAACAGATACTCTGTGAAAGGTATTGCAAATATGTAGTGAGGGAGGAAAGCCGCTAAAAGCAGTGAGGAGTCATCGTCAAGAGATTAAGACGTGTGCAAGCAGAAAGAGAGGAAGATGAGTGGTTCCAGGTGACAGGGTCTGCGGATGGGGTGTGTGGTGTCACCATGGCTGCTTAATTTGTTTTAGGATGGGGTATTGAGGGATGTTAACACATGGGTTTTGGAGGGTGGAGCAGGTAAGCAATCTGGAGTTGGGGGAACCTGGAAGGATAGTTTTTGTTTGATAATGACATGGAGCTGGCAACAAATTCAATTTAGAAATTGCAGAAGTTGGTGTCTGAGTTTGGGAAAGTGCACAAATGGAAAAGTTGAGGATGTTAGTGAATAAAAGCAAGATTATTATGCTTGGCAATGGAGAGTGACAGGTAAGTTGGAGTGTGAGTTTTGATAGGGAGGAAGTGGAGTGTATCAGATACCACGGTAGTGGATATGAGAGCAAATGGAACCATGGAAGCTAAAGTGAGCTATAGGGTGGGTGAGGGAGGAAAAGGTCCTGGGCACATTCAGGAATGTGTGGAAAGAGTGGTTACTGTACTTAACCCTTCCTTTTCTTGTTTTTTCAATGTTCCAAAAATTATGAATTTTCTTAATGCAGTTTTGAAATGTGTAGACAGAAAAAAGGAAAACACAGCATACTTTTCTCTAAAATGTTAATATCTTAGAAAAATTACATAATGAAATACAAAGTTATTACGTGTTCAAGCTATCTCTATGAATAAAAGAAATAATTGTAAAAAATAGAAAATGAAAATTTATGAACTTCAGATTGCAGAAGACATCAGAAATGACAATGAAAAATAATAACCTACAATAGATATGCATAAATCCTATTGTTTTGTTACTTTTCACAGAGTACCTTTATTACTTCCAATATCCTGCGATGCTGATGTAAACCTTTGCTATATTACTTTCATTATCCCAAGATTCTGCTGTCAACATTTGTATCATTACTTCCATTATCTCATAATGCTGCTGCCAACCTTTACTTTATAACTTCATTATCCCGTGATGCTGCTGTCAACCTTTTCATTATTATTTTCATTATCCCATAATGCTACTATCAACCCTTCTTTCACAAACCTCCTTGCCCCTCCAACTGTCATGTCAGAAAGTTTATTACTGTATATAGGAAACTTAAAATTACTGCTACATATTCTGACGTTAAGCATTTTCATAACTGACAGTGTTATTATCAGCACAGAATATGGTTGGGTAGGTGCAATAAGAGGAAAAGATAACTTTACTGCGGTCAATTCCATAGCATCAGCTGGAGTATCTTAGACAGTGCTTGTAGAATGTTGAGGTATTTTCTTTATTATGTCAGTATAGTCATCACTGTCACACTCATTATCACTCAGCATACTGAGGGTGAAAAAATAATAGAAAGGCAAAAATAAACCACACATCTGCACCTCCTCTAAGAGGGGAGGAATGCTATTTCATGTGTGTCGGGGTGGCGACAGGGATGGATGAAGGCAGCAAGGATGAATATGTACATGTGTATATATGTATATCTGTGTATGTATATGTATGTATACATTGAAATGCAAAGGTATGTATCTGTGCGTGTGTGGGCGTTTATGCGTATCCATGTGTATGTGGGTGGGTTGGGCCATTCTTTCGTCTGTTTCCTTGTGCTACCTCACTTACACAGGAGATGGCAATTCAGTATAATAAAAAATAATTCATCTGCATGACAACCCAATTTGGAGCTTTTCTCCTCATTAGATGAATCATTTTCATTTGTGTGTCTGCAATACTCATCATCATTAACATGTCATCACTCAAGATAATGGCATTCAAAAAAAGCCAAAAAATGAGTGAAAATAAGGCACACACTAGCACCTTCCCTGAGACCCACCTCACCATGCTGCTATCTGCAGATGCAAAAAAGTGCTTGTAATGACATCTATTGACAGAAATGGCACCTACTATGCTTCTGTCACCTGGAAATTACAGAAAACATTTCTGGAACCCTACAAGAGTTACATAAGGATAATTTTTAGAACAAAATTGAACTGCATTACTTTGGGATGATAATTATTTACACAAAAGCTGAAGCTGAGCCTGCCTATACACAGGATAGTATGGGAAAGGGTTAAGGGCAGAGATGAATGTGTTAGATAGTATAGTAGTCCCATCGGTGTTGTATGGATGCGAGGCACGGACCTCAGATAAAAATATGAAGAGGGCACATGTGATGGAAATGAAATATCTGAGGATAATATGCAGTGTGAGGAAGGCTGATCAAATAAGGAATGACAGAGTAAGAGGAATATGTATGAGAGACCTGAAGTGTCCTGAAATGGTTTGGACACAAGGAGAGGATGATTAAGAGGGCATACACATCTGAAGTGGAGAGAACAAGGAAAAGGGGAAACCATGTTGGAGGTAGAAGATTAAAGTTACGAGATGTTTTACAGGTTAGGCCTGAACATTCAGGAAGGTGTGAGGTGTACAAGAGATAGACTGAATTGGAACTATATGATGTAATGGTTAATGTTGCTGACAGACACATTCATGGGCCAACCAGGGCCAAATGCATAGGTTCATATCGTGGTTGCAGAATTCTGTCAAAAGCAACCCAAGCAGTTCATCCACCCCTAGGAGATGGTTGATAATTAAATTATGGGTACCTCTCTTATGCTAGGGTATGGATATATAAATATACACACACACACACATTTTTTCTTTTTCTTTCATATTATTTGCCATTTCCCGCGTTAGCGAGGTAGCGTTAAGAACAGAGGACTGGACCTTTGAGGGAATATCCTCACCTGGCCCCCTTCTCTGTTCCTTCTTTTGGAAAATAATAAGAAAAAAGAATGAGAGGGAAGGATTTCCAGCCCCCCGCTCCCTTCCCTTTTAGTTGCCTTCTACGGCAAGCAGGGAATACGTGGGAAGTACTCTTTCTCCACTATCCCCAGGGATAGGCGTGGGCTATAGATACAGTTGTGCGGAGGAGGGTGGATGTGTTGGAAGTGAGACGTTTGACAATATATGGTGTGAGGTGGTTTGATTGAGTAAGTAATGAAAGGGTAAGAGAGATGTATGGTAATAAAAAGAGAGTGGTTGAGAGAGCAGAAGAGGGTGTTTTGAAATGGTTTGGTCACATGGAGAGAATGAGTGAGGTAAGATTGACAAAAAGGATATATGTGTCAGAGGTGTAGGGAACGAGGAGAAGTGGGAGACCAAATTGAAGGTGGAAAGATGGAATGAAAAAGATTTTGAGCGATCAGGGCCTGAGCATGCAGGAGGGTGAGAGGCGTGCAAGGAATAGAGTGAATTGGAACGATGTGGTATACCGGGGTCGACGTGCTGTCAATGGATTGAACCAGGGCATGTGAAGTGTCTAGGGTAAACCATGGAAAGTTTTGTGCGGCCTGGATGTGGAAAGGGAGCTGTGGTTTCGGTGCATTATACATGACAGCTAGAGACTGAGTGTGAACGAATGTGGCCTTTCTTTTCTTTGACTAGCGCTACCTCACGCGCATGTGGGGGGAGGGGGTTGTCATTTCATGTGTGGCTGGGTGGCAATGGGAATGAATAAAGGCTGCAAGTATGAATTATGTAAATGTGTATGAATGTATATGTCTGTGTATGTATATATATATATATATGTATATGTTGAGATGTATAGGTATGTATATTTGCGTGTGTGGCCGTGTATGTATATACATGTGTATGTGGGTGGGTTGGGCCATTCTTTTGTGTGTTTCCTTGTGCTACCTCACTGACGCGGGAGACAGTGACAAAGTATAAAAAATAAAAAATATATTTATTCATTGACTTGTCCCTCATGATTCACTTTGTCGCTGTCTCCCGCGTTAGCAAGGTAGCGCAAGGAAACAGACGAAAGAATGGCCCAACCCACCCACATACACATGTATATACATACATGTCCACACACGCAAATATACATACCTATACATCTCAACGTATACATATATATATAAACACACAGACATATACATATATACACATGTACATAATTCATACTGTCTGCCTTTATTCATTCCCATCGCTACCCCGCCACACATGGAATAACAACACCCTCCCCCCAAATGTGCGCGAGGTAGCGCTAAGAAAAGACAACAAAGGCCACATTCGTTCACACTCAGTCACTAGCTGTCATGTATAATGCACTGAAACCACAGCTCCCTTTCCACATCCAGGCCCCAAAGAACTTTCGATGATTTACCCCAGACGCTTCACACGCGCTGGTTCAATCCACTGACGCACGGTGACCCCGGTATACAACATGGTTCCAATTCACTCTATTCCTTGCACGCCTTTTACCCTTCTGCATGTTCAGGCCCCGATTACTCAAAATCTTTTTCACTCCATCTTTCCACCTCCAATTTGGTCTCTCACTTCTCCTCATTCCCTCCACCTCTAACACATATATCCTCTTTGTCAATCTTTCCTCACTCATTCTCTCCATGTGACCAAACCATTTCAATACACCCTCTTCTGCTCTCTCAACCACACTCTTATTACCACACATCTCTCTTACCCTATTATTGTTTACTTGATCAACCACCTCACACCACATATTGTCCTCAAACATCTCATTTCCAGCACATCCACCCTCCTCCGCACAACTCTATCTATAGCCCATGCCTTGCAACCATATAACATTGTTGGAACCACTATTCCTTCATGCATACCCATTTTTGCTTTCCGAGATAATGTTCTTGACTTCCACACATTTTTCAATGCTCCCAGAACTTTTGCCCCCTCCCCCACCCTATGATTCACTTCCGCTTCCATGCTTCCATCCATTGCTAAATCCAATCCCAAATATCTAAAACACTTCACTTCCTCCAGTTTTTCTCCATTCAAACTTACCTCCTAATTGACTTGTCCCTCAACCCTAGTGTACCTAATAACCTTGCTCTTATTCACATTTACTTTCAGCTTTCTTCTTTCACACACTTTACCAAATTCAGTCACCAGCTTCTGCAGTTTCTCACCTGAATCAGCCACCAGCACTCTGTATCATCAGCGAACATAAACTGATTCACTTCCCAAGGCCTCTCATTACAAATTAAACAACCATGGAGACATCACGCACCCCTGCCACAAACCTACATTCACTGAGAACCAATCACTTTCCTCTCTTCCTACACATACACATGCCTTACATCCTCGATAAAAACTTTTCACTGCTTCTAACAACTTGCCTCCCACATCATATATTCTTAATACCCTCCACAGAGCATCTCTATCAACTCTATCATATGCCTTCTCCAGATCCATAAATTGTATATACAAATCCAGTTGTCTTTCTAAGTATTTCTCACATACATTCTTGAAAGCAAACACCTGATCCACACATCCTTTACCACTTCTGAAATCACACTGCTCTTCCCCAATCTGATGCTCTGTACATGCCTTCACCCTCTCAATCAATACTCTCCCATATAATTTCCCAGGAATACTCAACAAACTTATACCTCTGTAATTTGAGCACTCACCTTTGTCCCCTTTGCCTTTGTACAATGGCACTATGCAAGTGTTCTGCCAATCCTCAGGCACCTCACCATGAATCATACATACATTAAATAACCTTACCAACCAGTCAACAATGCAGTCACCCCCTTTTTTAATAAATTCCACTGCAATGCCATCCAAACCTGCTGCCTTGCCGGCTTTCATCTTCCGCAGAGCTTTTACTACCTCTTCTCCATTAACTAAATCGTCCTCCCTAACCCTCTTACTTTGCACACCACCTCGATCAAAACACCCTATATCTGCCACTCTATCATCAAACGCACACACACACACACACACATATATATATATATATATATATATATATATATATATATATATATATATATATATATATATATAAATATATATATATATATTTTGCTTTGTCGCTGTCTCCCACGTTTACGAGGTAGCGCAAGGAAACAGATGAAAGAAATGGCCCAACCCACCCCCATAGACATGTATATACATACATGTCTACACATGCAAATATACATACCTACACAGCTTTCCGTGGTTTACCCCAGATGCTTCACATGCCTTGATTCAATCCACTGACAGCACGTCAACCCCGGTATACCACATCGATCCAATTCACTCTATTCCTTGCCCTCCTTTCACCCTCCTGCATGTTCAGGCCCCGATCACACAAAATCTTTTTCACTCCATCTTTCCACCTCCAATTTGGTCTCCCACTTCTCGTTCCCTCCACCTCCGACACATATATCCTCTTGGTCAATCTTTCCTCACTCATTCTCTCCATGTGCCCAAACCATTTCAAAACACCCTCTTCTGCTCCCTCAACCACGCTCTTTTTATTTCCACACATCTCTCTTACCCTTACGTTACTTACTCGATCAAACCACCTCACACCACACATTGTCCTCAAACATCTCATTTCCAGCACATCCACCCTCCTGCGCACAACTCTATCCATAGCCCATGCCTCACAACCATAAAACATGGTTGGAACCACTATTCCTTCAAACATACCCATTTTTGCTTTCCGAGATAATGTTCTCGACTTCCACACATTCTTCAAGGCTCCCAGGATTTTCGCCCCCTCCCCCACCCTATGATCCACTTCCGCTTCCATGGTTCCATCTGCTGTCAGATCCACTCCCAGATATCTAAAACACTTTACTTCCTCCAGTTTTTCTCCATTCAAACTTACCTCCCAATTGACTTGACCCTCAACCCCACTGTAACTAATAACCTTGCTCTTATTCACATTTACTCTTAACTTTCTTCTTTCACACACTTTACCAAACTCAGTCACTAGCTTCTGCAGTTTCTCACATGAATCAGCCAACAGCGCTGTATCATCAGCGAACAACAACTGACTCACTTCCCAAGCTCTCTCATCCACAACAGACTTCATACTTGCCCCTCTTTCCAAAACTCTTGCATTCACCTCCCTAACAACCCCATCCATAAACAAATTAAACAACCATGGAGACATCACACACCCCTGCCGCAAACCTACATTCACTGAGAACCAATCACTTTTCTCTCTTCCTACACGTACACATGCCTTACATTCGCGATAAAAACTTTTCACTGCTTCTAACAACTTGCCTCCCACACCATATATTCTTAATACCTTCCACAGAGCATCTCTATCAACTCTATCATATGCCTTCTCCAGATCCATAAATGCTACATACAAATCCATTTGCTTTTCTAAGTATTTCTCATATACATTCTTCAAAGCAAACACCTGATCCACACATCCTCTACCACTTCTGAAACCACACTGCTCTTCCCCAATTTGATGCTCTGTACATGCCTTCACCCTCTCAATCAATACCCTCCCATATAATTTACCAGGAATACTCAACAAACTTAAACCTCTGAAATTTGAGCACTCACTCTTATCCCCTTTGCCTTTGTACAATGGCACTATGCACGCATTCTGCCAATCCTCAGGCACCTCACCATGAGTCATACATACATTAAATAACCTTACCAACCAGTCAATAATACAGTCACCCCCTTTTTCAATAAATTCCACTGCAATACCATCCAAACCTGCTGCCTTGGCAGCTTTCATCTTCTGCAAAGCTTTTACTACCTCTTCTCTGTTTACCAAATCATTTTCCCTAACTCTCTCACTTTGCAAGCCACCTCGACCAAAACACCCTATATCTGCCACTCTATTATCAAACACATTCAACAAACCTTCAAAATACTCACTCCATCTCCTTCTCACATCATCACTACTTGTTATCACCTCCCCATTTGCGCCCTTCACTGAAGTTCCCATTTGCTCCCTTGTCTTACGCACTTTATTTACCTCCTTCCAGAACATCTTTTTATTCTCCCTAAAATTTAATGATACTCTCTCACCCCAACTCTCATTTTATACATCTCCCACTCAATTGCATTTTTTCCCTGCAAAAATCGTCCAAATGGCTCTCTCCTCTCTTTCACTAATAATCTTACTTCTTCATCCCACCACTTATTACCCTTTCTAATCAACCCACCTCCCACTCTTCTCATGCCACAAGCATCTTTTGCGCAATCCATCACTGATTCCCTAAATACATCCCGTACCTCCCCCACTCCCATTACTTCCATTGTTCTCACCTTTTTCCATTCTGTACTCAGTCTCTCCTGGTACTTCCTCACACAAGTCTCCTTCCCAAGCTCACTTACTCTCACCACCCTCTTCACCCCAACATTCACTCTTCTTTTCTGAAAACCCATACAAATCTTCACCTTAGCCTCCACAAGATAATGATCAGACATCCCTCTAGTTGCACCTCTCAGCACATTAACATCCAAAAGTCTCTCTTTCGCGCGCCTGTCATTTAACACTTGATCCAATAACGCTCTCTGGCTATCTCTCCTACTTACATATGTATACTTATGTATATCTCGCTTTTTAAACCAGGTATTCCCAATCACCAGTCCTTTTTCAGCACATAAATCTACAAGCTCTTCACCATTTCCATTTACAACACTGAACACCCCATGTATACCAATTATTCCCTCAACTGCCACATTACTCACCTTTGCATTCAAATCACCCATCACTATAACCTGGTCTCGTGCATCAAAACCACTAACACACTCATTCAGCTGCTCCCAAAACACTTGCCTCTCATGATCTTTCTTCTCATGCCCAGGTGCATATGCACCAATAATCACCCATCTCTCTCCATCAACTTTCAGTTTTACCCATATTAATCGAGAATTTACTTTCTTACATTGTATCACATACTCCCACAACTCCTGTTTCAGGAGTACTGCTACTCCTTCCCTTGCTCTTGTCCTCTCACTAACCCCTGACTTTACTCCCAAGACATTCCCAAACCACTCTTCCCCTTTACCCTTGAGCTTCGTTTCACTCAGAGCCAAAACATCCAGGTTCCTTTCCTCAAACATACTACCTATCTCTCCTTTTTTTTTTTTCACATCTTGGTTACATCCACACACATCTAGACACCCCAGTCTGAGCCTTCGAGGAGGATGAGCACTCATATATATATAAATGTGGATCAGGTGTTTGCTTTCAAGAATGTATGTGAGAAATACTTAGAAAAGCAAATGGATTTGTATGTAGCATTTATGGATCTGGAGAAGGCATATGATGGAGTTGATAGAGATGCTCTGAGGAAGGTATTAAAAATATATGGTGTGGGGGGAGGGAAGTTGTTAGAAGCAGTGAAAAGTTTTTATCGAGGATGTAAGGCATGTGTACATATAGGAAAAGAGGAAAGTGATTGGTTCTCAGTGAATGTTGGTTTGTGGCAGGGGTGTGTGATGTCTCCATGGTTGTTTAATTTGTTTATGGATGGGGTTGTTAGGGAGGTGAATAAAAGAGTTTTGGATAGAGGGGCAATTATGCAGTCTGTTGTGGATGTGGGTTAGTGATGCTATTTCCTGAGTGGCAGGGTAGGAACTGGAATGGATGAAGGCACCACCCCACCCCACAGGAAACAGCATTACCACCCCCTGCATCAGCAAGGTATCACCAGGAAAAGACATAAAAAGGCCACATTCATTCATACTCAGTCTCTAGCTGTCATGTGTAATGTATCAAAACCACAGCTCCCCATCCATGTCCAGGTCCCACAGACTTTTCCATGGCTTTCCCCAGATGATTCAAATGCCCTGGTTCAGTCCACTGACAGCATGTCGACCCCAGTATACCACACTGTTCCAATTCACTCTATTCCTTGCACGCCTCCAATTCACTCTATTCCTTGCACGCCTCTCACCCTCCTATATGTTCAGGCCCCAATCGCTCCAATTTGGTCTCCCACTTCCCCTTGTTCCTTCCACCTCTGACACACGTATATCTCTTTCTGTCAATCTTTCCTCACTCATTCTCTCCATGTGTACAAATCATTTCAACACACCTTCTACTGATCTTTCAACCACACTCTTTATTTTCACACATCTCTCTTATGCTTTCATTACTTACTCGATCAAACCACCTCACATCACATATTGTGTGTGTGTGTGTGTGTGTGTGTGTGTGTGTATGTATAGCATTGAGATGGCCTTGTCTAGGGCATTCAATAGCCTATGCCACCTCAGCTAACATAAAATACATGTGGAATGATATACTGTCAATGGGCTAAACCAAGCATCTGAAGTGGTCAAGGGCTGCCATAGAAAGTTCTGTGGGGGAATTTTTGTGGAAAGGGGGCTCAGGTTTCTGTGCATTATACATAACAGCTAGAGGGTAGATGTGAGTGAATAAGGCCATTTCTTCATCTGTTCATGATGTTACCTTGTTAATGTTGAAATGGCGAGTAAATCTGAAATAGGATAAATGAAAAACCCGACAGTAATTTCCAAATCCATTACCTGGAGGAGGGTATGGCTGTGTCTGGTAAGGCTGTGGTACTGGATACCCTGGTTGTGGAGGGTATCCTGGCTGTGGTGCATATCCAGGCTGTGGTACATATCCAGGCTGTGGTGCATATCCAGGTTGTGGTGGATATGCAGGTTGTGGTCCATATGCCTGAGGTGGGTTCTGAAGTGGTTGCATCACTGCTATATCTGCATTAGCTGTGTGATAAGAGATTTCTGTTAAAGCTGGACCTATGTAAGTGGAGAGAGAGAGAGAGAGAGAGAGATGCATACCTATGAGTAGCTACAATATTTTGTCAAAATAGCAGGGCATGCAATGCTTACTGCACATCTACCTGATGAATAATAAAATCCCTCTTTGTTGCCACCTGTACTACGTAATTATACATTCTGGGTTCATCTGGGACTAATTTTAACCATATGTGAAGCTTTCTTTTAAATGTTTGTGAGGTTGTTCCATGCATGTTTCTTATTTGTCCTGGTAGTATACTAAATAGGCATTCAAGCTTCCTGGACAGGCTTTCATATTTTGTCTCATAAATTTTTCGTATGTTCATGGTATTCTTGCAGCTTTAATGATCTCCACTGTTTTGAGAGAGAGAGAGAGAGAGAGAGAGAGAGAGAGAGAGAGAGAGAGAGAGAGAGAGAGAGAGAGAGAGAGAGAGAATGTCTACCTATGAGTACCTGCGATGAGATTATGCCAAAATGGCAGGGCTAGGACATGGAGGTCACTGAAAGTATTGCATGATGCTTTACATAATGATCTATTCTGGTTTCAGCTGGGCCTCATTTCAACCATAAGTAATGTCTTCTTTTCAATGTTTTTGTAATTGTCATTGACGAAAAGTTGAATGCTTTCAAATACCAGGGGCCCCTCACATAATGATGGCTAATAGTGATATTACACAAATAAGGTGTTTCAGAATTGGGTACAAATTCAGAGAACGACACTAAGATCTTGCAATAATAACAACTGAAAAAATTAATTTCTATTGACAATGAAATGTTCAAAGGCATTGTAAGATTTCGCAGTAAAGGTACCTTTTATAATATCAGAGCTAAATATTATCAGATTCATATCCAACAAGCACTGGTAAATCATTTATGATCATTCCATCTGCTCATGGTTACCATTTCAGGAATACCAACTTTACTGTAACATCCACTCTTTCTTGGAAACCTCACATAGCAGGAATAGCTACGTCTGCTTCTAAGGAACTGGGTGTCCTGTTTAGATGTTGAAACTTCTATTCTGAACAGTTGCTCCGTTTATACAAGGGATTGATTCGTCCTTGTAAGGAGTACTGCTCTCAAATTTGGGGTGATTCTAGCTCTGTATGCTTACTTGACAAGAGTTGAGTTGAAAGCGATCTGACTTCCAAACTGTCCCGGGCTAACTTCCAAACGTGACCCCCTTGACCTATGCCGCAATGCTGGTTCACTTTTCCTCTTCTATAGGTATTCCTCCGTTTCTGCTCTCAATAGCTGGCTGCTTGTGTGCCCCCACCATCATATAGACCACACAATACTCGGCAAGCTGCTGCGAAGCATGATTATTGTGTGGCCATCAACAATTCAAGGGTGGGCCATTCTGATTGCTTCTTTCTCTACACGTCAAAGCTTGGAACTCTCTACCTTCTCATGTTTTTCCCAGTAACTATGACCTGGCACATTTCAAATGACAGGTCTTTCACTTCCTTCACAATTCGTAAATACTTTCCCTTGTCTTTTCTTTTCCCGTTCCATAATTCTCTCTATATTTCAATTAAGACCCGGCTTTAATGCAGACTTTTTGTCCGTGATTGGAGCCCTAAACATAGGAAATACTTTCTGTTATAAAGACAATGCTAAGGATTAACTTGAACTCCAGCCTCTTGACTTACCATGCCTATGTCATTCCTGATGATGAAGATTTAATACAGTAATTCTTAATTACTTTCTCAAAGCAGGTGACATTGGTTAATCAAAGTACTGTTAATAATAGTAATTGATAATAACAATGGCCAGAGAGCATTATTGGATTACGTGTTAAATTGATATGGGCAAGGAAGAGGGACTTTTGGATGTTAATCTGCTGAGAGGTGTAATTGGATGGATGTCTGATCATTATCTTGTGGAGGCGAAGGTGAAGATTTGTAGAGGTTTTCAGAAAAGAAGAGAGAATGTTGGGGTGAAGAGAGTGGTGAGAGTAAGTGAGCTTGGGAAGGAGACTTGGGTGAGAAAGTACCCGGAGAGACTTAGTGCAGAATGGAAAAAGGTGAGAGCAAAGGACGTAAGGGGAGTGGGGGAGGAATGGGACGTATTTAGGGAAGCAGCGATGGCTTGTGCAAAAGATCCTTGTGGCATGAGAAACGTGGGAGGCGGGCATATTAGAAAGGGTAGTGAGTGGTGGGATGAAGAAATAAGATTATTAGTGAAAGAGAAGAGGGAGGAATTTGGACGATTTTTGCAGGGAAATAGCGCAAATGACAGGGAGATGTACAAAAGAAGGAGGCAGGAGATCAAGAGAAAGGTGCAAGAGGTGAAAAAGAGGGCAAATGAGAGTTGGGGTGTGAGAGTATCATTAAATTTTAGGGAGAATAAAAAAAAGTTTTGGAAGGAAGTAAATAAAGTGCATAAGAGAACAAAGGGGAACATCAGTGAAGGGGGGTAATGGGGAGGTAATAACAAGTAGTGGTGATGTGAGGAGATGGATTGAGTATTTTGAAGGTTTGTTGAATGTGTTAGATGATAGAGTGGCAGATATAGGGTGTTTGGTCGAGGTGGTGAGCGAAGTGAAAGGGTCAGGGAGAACTGTTTGGTATACAGAGAAGAGGTAGTGAAAGCTCTGTGGAAGTTGAAAGCTGGCAAGGTGGTGGGTTTGGATGATATTGCAGTGGAATTTATTAAAAAGGGGGTGATGAGGACATTCAATGTATGTTTGGCTCATGGTGAAGTACCTGAGGATTGGCAGAATGCATGTATAGTGCCACTGTACAAAGGCAAAGGGGGTAAAGGTGAGTGTTCAAGTTACAGAGGTATAAGTTTGTTGAGTATTCCTGGGAAATTATATGGGAGGGTATTGATCGAAAGGGTGAAGGCATGTACAGAGCATCAGATTGGGGAAGAGCAGTGTGGTTTTAGAAGTAGTAGAGGATGTGTGAATCAGGTGTTTGCTTTAAAGAATGTATGTGAAAAAATACTTAAAAAAACAAATGGATTTGTATGTAGCATTCAAGGATCTGAAGACGGCATATAATAGAGTTGATAGAGATGCGCTTGGAAGATATAAAGAGCATATGGTGTGGGAGGAAAGTTCCTAGAGGCAGTGAAAAGTATTTATTGAGGATGTAAGGCATGTGTACGAGTAGGAAGAGAGGAAAGTGACTGGTTCCCAGTGAATGTTGGTTTGCGGCAGGGGTGTGTGATGTCTCCATGGTTGTTTAATTTGTTTATGGATAGGATTGTTAAGGAGGTGAATACAAGAGTTTTGGAGGGGGGAAAGTATGCAGTCTGTTGTGGATGAGAGGGCTTGGGAAGTGAGTCAGTTGATGTTCGCTGATGATACAGCGCTGGTGGCTGATTCATGTGAGAAACTGCAGAAGCTGGTGAATGAGTTAGGTAAAGTGTGTGAAAGAAGAAAGCTTAGGGTTATTACGTACAGTAGGGTTGAGGGACAAGTCAATTGGGAGGTAAGTAAGAATCGAGAAAAACTGGAGGAAGTGAAGTGTTTTAGATATCTGGGACTGGATTTAACAGCGGATGGAACCATGGAAGCAGAAGTGAGTCACAGGGTGGGGGAGGGGGCGAAGGTTCTGGGAGCATTGAAGAATGTGTAAAAGGCGAGAACATTATCTCAGAAAGCAAAAGTGATATATTTCAAGGAATAGTGGTCCCAACAATGTTATATGGTTGCAAGGCATGGGCTATAGATAGGGTTGTGCGGAGGAGAGTGGATGTGTTGGAAATGAGATGTTTCAGGACAGTATGTGGTGTGAGGTGGTTTGATCGAGTAAGTAATGAAAGGTAAGAGAGATTATTATTATTTATCATTTTGCATTGTTGCTGTCTCCTGCATTTGTGAGGTAGCGCAAGGAAACAGACAAAAGAAATGGCCCAACCGACCCCCATACACATGTATATACATACATGTCCACACACGCAAATATACATACCTATACATCTCAATGTACACATATATATACACACACAGACACATACATATATACCCATGTACACAATTCACACTGTCTGCCTTTATTCATTCCCATCGCCACCTCGCCAAACATGGAATACCATCCCCCTCCCCCCTCATGCGTGCAAGGTAGCACTAGGAAAAGACAACAAAGGCCCCATTCGTTCACACTCAGTCTCCAGCTGTCATGCAATAATGCCCGAAACCACAGCTCCCTTTCCACATCCAGGCCCCACAGAACTTTCCATGGTTTACCCCAGACGCTTCACATGCCCTGATTCAATCCACTGACAGCACGTCAACCCCGGTATACCACATCGATCCACTTCACTCTATTCCTTGCCCGCCTTTCACCCTCCTGCATGTTCAGGCCCCGATCACTCAAAATCTTTTTCACTTCATCTTTCCACCTCCAATTTGGTCTCCCACTTCTCCTCGTTCCCTCCACCTCTGACACATGTACCCTCTTGGTCAATCTTTCCTCACTCATTCTCTCCATGTGCCCAAAACCATTTCAAAACACCCTCTTCTGCTCTCTCAACCACGCTCTTTTTATTTCCACACATCTCTCTTACCCTTACATTACTTACTCGATCAAACCACCTCACACCACACATTGTCCTCAAACATCTCATTTCCAGCACATCCACCCTCCTGTGCACAACTCTATCCATAGCCCACGCCTCGCAACCATAAAACATTGTTGGAACCACTATTCCTTCAAACATACCCATTTTTGCTTTCCGAGATAATGTTCTCGACTTCCACACATTCTTCAAGGCTCCCAGGATTTTCACCCCCTCCCCCACCCTATGATTTACTTCCGCTTCCATGGTTCCATCAGCTGCCAGATCCACTCCCAGATATCTAAAACACTTTACTTCCTCCAGTTTTTCTCCATTCAAACTTACCTCCCAATTGACTTGACCCTCAACCTCACTGTACCTAATAACCTTGCTCTTATTCACATTTACTCTTAACTTTCTTCTTTCACACACTTTACCAAACTCAGTCACCAGCTTCTGCAGTTTCTCACATGAATCAGCCACCAGCGCTGTATCATCAGCGAACAACAACTGACTCACTTCCCAAGCTCTCTCGTCCACAACAGACTTCATACTTGCCCCTCTTTCCAAAACTCTTGCATTCACCTCCCTAACAACCCCATCCATAAACAAATTAAACAACCATGGAGACATCACACACCCCTGCCGCAAACCTACATTCACTGAGAACCAATCACTTTCCTCTCTTCCTACACGTACACATGCCTTACATCCTCGATAAAAACCTTTCACTGCTTCTAACAACTTGCCTCTCACACCATATATTCTTATTACCTTCCACAGAGAATCTCTGTCAACTCCATCATATGCCGTCTCCAGATCCATTAATGCTACATACAAGTCCATTTGTTTTTCTAAGTATTTCTCACATACATTCTTCAAAGCAAACACCTGATCCACACATCCTCTACCGCTTCTGAAACCACACTGCTCTTCCCCAATCTGATGCTCTGTACATGCCTTCACCCTCTCAATCAATACCCTCCCTTTTAATTTCTAAGGAATGCTCAACAAGCTTATACCTCTGTAATTTGAACACTCACCTTTATCCCCTTTGCCCTTGTACAATGGCACTATGCAAGCATTCTGCCAATCCTCAGGCACCTCACCATGAGCCATTCATACACTGAATACCCCTCCGACCAGTCAACAACATAGTCACCCCATTTTTTAATACATTCCACTGCAATACCATCCAAACCCACTGCCTTGCCAACTTTCATCTTCCGCAAAGATTTCACTACCTCTTCTCTGTTTACGAAAAAATTCTCCCTCGCCCTCTTACTTCGCACACCACCTCAGCCAAAACACCCTAAATCTGCCACTCTATCATCTAACACATTCAACAAGCCTTCAAAATACTCACTCCATCTCCTTCTCACATCACCACAACTTGTTATTACTTCCCCATTAGCCGCCTTCACCAATGTTCTCATTTGCTCTCTTGCCTTAAGCACTTTATTTACCTCCTTCGAAAACATCTTTTTATTCTCCCTAAAATTTAATGATACCCTCTCACCCAAACTCTTTTATCTCCTTCCAAAATATTTTTTTATTCTTCCTAAAATTTAATGATACCCTCTCAATCACCCTAACTCTCATTTGCCCTCTTTATCACCTCTTGCACCTTTCTCATGACCTCCTGCCTCTTTTATACATCTCCCAGTCATTTGCACTATTTCACTGAAAATATCGTCCAAATTCCTCTCTTTTTCTTTCACTAATAATCTTACTTCTTCATCACACCACTCACTACCCTTTCTAATCTGCCCATCTCCTACGCTTCTCATGCCACAAGCAACTTTTGCAGAAGCAATCACTGCTTCCCTAAATACATCCCATTCCTTCCCCACTCCCCTTACGTCCTTTGCTCTCCCCTTTTTCCATTCTGCACTCAGTCTCTCCTGGTACTTCCTCACACAAGTCTCCTTCCCAAGCTCACTTATTCACACCACTCTCTTCACCCCAACATTCTCTCTTTTCTGAAAACTTCTACAAATCTTCACCATTCAAACTTAAGTCCCATTTAACTTGTCCCTCAACCTGACAGAACCTAATTACCTTGCTCTTCTTCACATTAAACTCCAAACTTTCTTCTTTCACACACTTTACTAAACTCATTTACCAACCTCTGCAGTTTCTCATCCCAATCAGCCACCAGCACTGTATCATCAACGAACAACAACAGCCTCACTTCCCAGGCCCTCTCATCCACAACAGACTGCATACTTGTCCCTCTCTCCAAATCTCTTGCATTCACATCCCTAACAACCCTATCCATAATCAAATCAAACAACCATAGGGACATCAGACATCCTTGCTGCAAACCGACATTCACTGGGAACCAACCACTCTCCTCTCTTCCTACTCGTTCACATGCCTTATACCCTGGTAAAATCTTTTCACTGATTCTAGCAACTTACCTCCCACACCATGTACTCTTAATACCTTCCACAAAGCATCTCTATCAACCCTACCATATGCCTTTTCCAGATCCAAAAATGCTACATACAAATCCACCTGTTTTTCCAAGTATTTCTCACATACATTTTTCAAAGCAAACACCTGATGCACACATCCTTTACCATTTCTGAAATCACACTGCTTTTCCCTAGTTTGATGCTCTGTACATACTTTTACCTTCTCAATCAATACCATTTCCATATAATTTTCCAGGAATACTCAACAAACTTATACCTCTGTAATTTGAACACTCACATTTATCCCCTTTGCCCTTGTACAATGGCATTATGCATGCATTCCGCCAATCCTTAGGAACCTCACCATGATCCATGCATATATTGAATATCCCTAACAACCAATCAACAACACAGTCACCCCCTTTTTAAATAAATTCCACTGCAATACCATCCAAACCCACCAACTTGCTGGCTTTCATCTTCTGCAAAGCTTTCACTACCTCTTCCCTGTTCACCAAATCATTCTCCCTAACCCTCTCACTTCGCACACCACCTCTACCAAAACACCCTATATCTGCCACTCTATCATCAAACACATTCTACAAACTTTCAAAATAGTCTCACCATCTCTTTCTCACATCACCACTACTTGTTATTACTGCCCCATTAGCACTCTTCACCGATATTCCTATCTGTTCTCTGTCTTACGCACTTTATCTACCTCCTTCCAAAACATACGTATACTTATGTGTATCTCTTTTTAAACCAGGTATTCCTAATCACCAGTCCTTTTTCAGTACACAGATCGACAAGCTCTTAACAATTTCCATTTGCACCAATTATACCCTCAACTGCCACATTACTTACCTTCGCATTCAAATCACCCATCACTATAACCCGGTCTCATGCATCAAAGCTGCTAACACACTCACTCAGATGCTCCCAAAACACTTGCCTCTCATATATCATATATTACCAGTGCTACCTGCTTGAGAATCAGGAGGGTTAGTGATGGGTGTGAAGAGAGCTAGCACTTCAGTGGTTGACATGTAGCATTCCTCTGACCCAGGTAGCTGTCTTATCTTTCTGCCTCACCCACACATGGACTATGAGCATTCTGTCCACAAACATGCAATCTTTTCTTGTCACACATAACACTTGAAAAAACTCAACTCAAACAGCTCATTCTTTGTTACTTTAGATTTCTCTGCCGTAAGCACTTGGTGCTAGCCTTGCCTTTTGCCAAAATGGTAGGAGCAACAGACAGTAGTAGCAGGTAGGAACATTTAGGAAGGAACATTAGGTAGAAACATTAGGTAGAAGCAGTAGGCAGGATTATTAGGAAAGAGCATTAGGCAAACGTAGTCCATAGGAACATTAGGTGGGAGCTTCTGCAAACAATGCGCCAGAGTTTCCCTCTCCCAAGCACTAAAGGCTAAGAAGCAGCACTGGAGTTCACAAGCTATGGAGACTACTGCTGTCACCATCCCCTTGAGGGAGTCCCAGTTGGGAACAGGCATCAGAGACATAGATAAACAGATAAACAGACCAAAATTCATCTAATAATTATAAATTCTGGGTTCGTGTGAGACTAATTTCAACCAAATATCTAGGTTTCTTTTAATCACTCTTGTACTTGTTTTATGCATATCTCTTAATTCACCTTATTGTCCTTGCCATTTAACATGTGCCTGCTCATTCCTCTTTTGAATCTTGTACATTAACTTACCGAGTTCCTCCCATCTCCCTATGTGTAAACACTGTGGCAAGCCTGTACTGTATCTCTATTGCTGTCACCACCCCCTTGAGGGAGTTCCAAGTGGAACCAGGCATCAGAGACAGATAAACAGACCAAATTCATCTAATAATCATAAATTCTGGGTTCATGTGAGACTAATTTCAACCAAATACCTAGGTTTCTTTTAATCACTCGTACTTGTGTTATGCATATTTCTTAATTCACTTTATAGTCCTTGCCATTTAACTTGTGCCTGCTCATTCCTCTTTTAAATCTTGTACATGAACTTACTGAGGTCCTCCCATCTCCCCATATGTAAACACTGTGGCAAGCCTGTACTGTATCTCTTATATGTAAACAGAAGAGTTATGTTGCACTACTCCTTCAACCAACACATTAAACTCCTGCCTTAACACTGAAGCTACTAAGGATGAGAAGCCTGTATTCAGTGTGTGTGTGTAAGCTAGAACCTTGTTGTAATTCCTAAGCCATGTGGTGTACTTTGTGCATCTCACCCCTATAGTTTTATATGTTGTAGTCCTCAACTTTCCAAGTGTACTATTCTGTATTCAGTACTTGTGTTGGGCTGCAGAAGTGTACTGCATCTGTGTCTGTACTACTGTTTTTCATACTAATTTGTAAACAGGTAACATCTAATGTAACTTATTTTTGTTAAAATTGGTTCTTGAATCCATTATTTTCTAACCCCTTCTCAGTCTCTCATTGTTTCCATGAGATTTAATCAGTGTTTAGTGTACTATAACTTGTACAATTTTAATAATACAATCTAATAATTAGATGAATCCACCTTAGCCAGATTCTTGTATATTTTTCTTGATATCTTTGAGGCACATTCCAATGTATTATTTCAGACTTAATAATTCTGTTTATTTCTTGTTGAGATGCTTACTGGCTTAGGACATATTTCTTGATATCCTCTATTTGTCACCTGCATTCATTGTAATGTATCTTTCTATCCTCTCCCCTGGCTGTAGATTTCATGTTCTTTCAGCCTCTCAAGATAGTTCACAAGTTCCATTCCCTTAAATTTCCTTGTGAAGTGTTTCTGAACTCTATCTTGCTTATTTCTGCTGAATTGGCTGATGCTCATATGATGAAGCAGTATTCCATTTTGCTTGTGCATAAACTTACAAACATTATCATTATCAGATTTCTGTTTCTTGTAGAAAAGGCTTATGTTATCATACCACTCATTACTTAGTTTGACAGTATCATATTATCAATGTGACCTTTTTAATTCAAGCTCCTCATTTATGATAACATTGAGATGCTCTGGTGTTTGCTTCACATTCCATGTCTTTCCCTGATTAGCATTTATAAGGAATCACTCATATACTTTTAGCATATCTATGACTAAATACTTTTAGTATATCCATGACTAAATTGCTCAAATTTTTCATTTAATTTCAACACATTTTTTTCTGCCCATATCTAAGTATGATTCAGCTCTGCTCAAATTTCTTCTTTGTCTTCAGCAAACCTTCTGACTATACTTCCTTTTGCTCCTTTGTTTATTTTTGATACTACTACCATAAAGAGAACTGAGGCCAATATCATTCCTTGTGGCACCCCCACTAGAACATCATCAGACTGTTCAGTGTGCTTCAAAAGTAAATTCTATGTCTATGTCTATGAGTTTGGTAAAGTGTGTGAAAAAAGAAAGTTGAGAGTAAATAGGAATAAGAGCAAGGTTATTAGGTACAGTAGGGTCGAGGGTCAAGTCAATTGGGAGGTAAGTTTGAATGGAGAAAAATTGGAGGAAGTGAAGTGCTGTAAGATATCTGGAGTGGATTTGGCAGCGGATGGAACCATGGAAGCGGAAGTGAATCATAGGGTGGGGGAGGGGGCGAAAATTCTGGGAGCCTTGCTGAATGTGTGGAAGTCAAGAACATTATCTCGAAAAGCAAAAATGGGCATGTTTGAAGGAATAGTGGTTCCAACAATGTTGTATGGTTGCGAGGCGTGGGCTATGGATAGAGTTGTGCGCAGGAGGATGGATGTGTTGGAAATGAGATGTTTGAGGACAATATGTGGTGTGAGGTGGTTTGATCGAGTAAGTAATGTAAGGGTGAGAGAGATGTGTGGAAATAAAGAGTGTGGTTGAGAGAGCAGAAGAGGGCATTTTGAAATGGTTTGGTCGCATGGAGAGAATGAGTGAGGAAAGATTTTGACAAAGAGGATATATGTGTCACAGGTGGAGGGAACGAGAAGTGGGAGACCAAATTGGAGGTGGAAAGATGGAGTGAAAAAGATTTTGAGTGATTGGGGCCTGAACATGCAGGAGGGTGAAAGGCGTGCAAGAAATAGAGTGAATTGGAATGATGTGGTATACCGGGGTCGACGTGCTGTCAATGGATTGAACCAGGGCATGTGAAGCGTCTGGTGTAAACCATGGAAAGTTCTGTGGGGCCTGGATGTGGAAAGGGAGCTGTGGTTTCGGTGCATTATTACATGACAGCTAGAGACTGAGTGTGAACGAATGTGGCCTTTGTTGTCCTTTCCTAGCGCTACCTTGCACACATAAGGGGGATGGGGGTTGTTATTTCATGTGTGGCAAGGTGGCAATGGGAATGAATAAAGGCAGACAGTATGAATTATGTACATGTGTATATATGTATATGTCTGTGTGTGTATATATATATGTATACATTGAGATGCATAGGTATGTATATGTGTGGAGGTGTATGTATATACATGTGTATGTGGGTGGGTTGGGCCATTCTTTCGTCTGTTTCCTTGCGCTACCTCGCTAACACGGGAGACAGCAACAAAGAAAAATAATAATAATAATAATAATAATAATAATAATAATAATTTTTTTTTTTTTTTTTTTTTTTTTTTTATACTTTGTCGCTGTCTCCCGCGTTTGCGAGGTAGCGCGAGGAAACAGACGAAAGAAATGGCCCAACCCCCATACACACGTACATACACACGTCCACACACGCAAATATACATACCTACACAGCTTTCCATGGTTTACCCCAGACGCTTCACATGCCTTGATTCAATCCACTGACAGCACGTCAACCCCTGTATACCACATCGCTCCAATTCACTCTATTCCTTGCCCTCCTTTCACCCTCCTGCATGTTCAGGCCCCGATCACACAAAATCTTTTTCACTCCATCTTTCCACCTCCAATTTGGTCTCCCTCTTCTCCTCGTTCCCTCCACCTCCGACACATATATCCTCTTGGTCAATCTTTCCTCACTCATTCTCTCCATGTGCCCAAACCATTTCAAAACACCCTCTTCTGCTCTCTCAACCACGCTCTTTTTATTTCCACACATCTCTCTTACCCTTACGTTACTTACTCGATCAAACCACCTCACACCACACATTGTCCTCAAACATCTCATTTCCAGCACATCCATCCTCCTGCGCACAACTCTATCCATAGCCCACACCTCGCAACCATACAACATTGTTGGAACCACTATTCCTTCAAACATACCCATTTTTGCTTTCCGAGATAATGTTCTCGACTTCCACACATTTTTCAAGGCTCCCAAAATTTTTGCCCCCTCCCCCACCCTATGATCCACTTCCGCTTCCATGGTTCCATCCGCTGACAGATCCACTCCCAGATATCTAAAACACTTCACTTCCTCCAGTTTTTCTCCATTCAAACTCACCTCCCAATTGACTTGACCCTCAACCCTACTGTACCTAATAACCTTGCTCTTATTCACATTTACTCTTAACTTTCTTCTTCCACACACTTTACCAAACTCAGTCACCAGCTTCTGCAGTTTCTCACATGAATCAGCCACCAGCGCTGTATCATCAGCGAACAACAACTGACTCACTTCCCAAGCTCTCTCATCCCCAACAGACTTCATACTTGCCCCTCTTTCCAGGACTCTTGCATTTACCTCCCTAACAACCCCATCCATAAACAAATTAAACAACCATGGAGACATCACACACCCCTGCCGCAAACCTACATTCACTGAGAACCAATCACTTTCCTCTCTTCTACACGTACACATGCCTTACATCCTCGATAAAAACTTTTCACTGCTTCTAACAACTTGCCTCCCACACCATATATTCTTAATACCTTCCACAGAGCATCTCTATCAACTCTATCATATGCCTTCTCCAGATCCATAAATGCTACATACAAATCCATTTGCTTTTCTAAGTATTTCTCACATACATTCTTCAAAGCAAACACCTGATCCACACATCCTCTACCACTTCTGAAACCGCACTGCTCTTCCCCAATCTGATGCTCTGTACATGCCTTCACCCTCTCAATCAATACCCTCCCATATAGTTTACCAGGAATACTCAACAAACTTATACCTCTGTAATTTGAGCACTCACTCTTATCCCCTTTGCCTTTGTACAATGGCACTATGCACGCATTCCGCCAATCCTCAGGCACCTCACCATGAGTCATACATACATTAAATAACCTTACCAACCAGTCAACAATACAGTCACCCCCTTTTTTAATAAATTCCACTGCAATACCATCCAAACCTGCTGCCTTGCCGGCTTTCATCTTCCGCAAAGCTTTTACTACCTCTTCTCTGTTTACCAAATCATTTTCCCTAACCCTCTCACTTTGCACACCACCTCGACCAAAACACCCTATATCTGCCACTCTGTCATCAGACACATTCAACAAACCTTCAAAATACTCATTCCATCTCCTTCTCACATCACCACTACTTGTTATCACCTCCCCATTTACGCCCTTCACTGAAGTTCCCATTTGCTCCCTTGTCTTACGCACCCTATTTACCTCCTTCCAGAACATCTTTTTATTCTCCCTAAAATTTACTGATAGTCTCTCACCCCAACTCTCATTTGCCCTTTTTTTCACCTCTTGCACCTTTCTCTTGACCTCCTGTCTCTTTCTTTTATACTTCTCCCACTCAATTGCATTTTTTCCCTGCAAAAATCGTCCAAATGCCTCTCTCTTCTCTTTCACTAATACTCTTACTTCTTCATCCCACCACTCACTACCCTTTCTAAACAGCCCACCTCCCACTCTTCTCATGCCACAAGCATCTTTTGCGCAATCCATCACTGATTCCCTAAATACATCCCATTCCTCCCCCACTCCCCTTACTTCCATTGTTCTCACCTTTTTCCATTCTGTACACAGTCTCTCCTGGTACTTCCCCACACAGGTCTCCTTCCCAAGCTCACTTACTCTCACCACCTTCTTCACCCCAACATTCACTCCTCTTTTCTGAAAACCCATACTAATCTTCACCTTAGCCTCCACAAGATAATGATCAGACATCCCTCCAGTTGCACCTCTCAGCACATTAACATCCAAAAGTCTCTCTTTCGCACGCCTGTCAATTAACACGTAATCCAATAACGCTCTCTGGCCATCTCTCCTGCTTACATAAGTATACTTATGTATATCTCGCTTTTTAAACCAGGTATTCCCAATCATCAGTCCTTTTTCAGCACATAAAACTACAAGCTCTTCACCATTTCCATTTACAACACTGAACACCCCATGCATACCAATTATTCCCTCAACTGCCACATTACTCACCTTTGCATTCAAATCACCCATCACTATAACCCGGTCTCGTGCATCAAAACCGCTAACACACTCATTCAGCTGCTCCCAAAACACTTGCCTCTCATGATCTTTCTTCTCATGCCCAGGTGCATATGCACCAATAATCACCCACCTCTCTCCATCAACTTTCAATTTTACCCATATTAATCGAGAATTTACTTTCTTACATTCTATCACATACTCCCACAACTCCTGTTTCAGGAGTATTGCTACTCCTTCCCTTGCTCTTGTCCTCTCACTAACCCCTGACTTCATAATAATAATAATAATAATAATAATAATAATCAAAAAATCTGATTTATCATTTCATCTTATCACTACTGTTTTGCTTCATTACTTTCTCTGATAAAATCCTGTGGATCACTTTGTCAAATGCCTTAGGAAAATCAAGGAAAACTGTATCCAGAGAGAGTACCTACCTACGAGTTTCTAAGATAAAATTTACCCCAAATGGTGTGGCTAGTGTGAAGCGCTGACATAATGTCTTGATGTATAAGACTATCCTTCTCAACTGCCACCTAAATTACATAATTATTGATTCTTAGTTCATCTGGGACTGATTTCAACCATATGTCAACTTTTTTTAAAATATTTCTGTAGTTGTTCCATGGATGTTCTATTTTTCTCCTGGCAGTAGAATGAATAATCATTATAGCTTCATGGTTGGTCTGTCAAATATTATAGTCTGATTTATTTTTGGTAGGTTCCATGGCGTTCTTGAAGACTTAAGAACTCTGTATGCTTTATGCTGAGAAGCTTTCAAGTTTAACACATTTTTTTTCACTTTCAATTTGAAATCATGCAGAGATAGAACATCACATCTTTCCCTTCTTTATAGGCAATACAGTTACAGGTGATGGAGATAGAGTACCTATTAAAAGTCACAGCAACTATGATGATATTTTGCCAAAATACAGGGTCAGTGTGAAGCACTCACTGCACACCCTGCTTGACTGACAATACTATTTTTCTCCACCACCACACATTACAATGTAATCAACTCTCAATCCGAGTTCATCTGCAACAATTTTCACCCATTTACGTGTTTCTTTTCAACTTTTCTGTGCTTGTCCCATGTATTTTTCTTATTTTGCTAGATAATGCACTGAACAGTCTTTCCACCTTACATGCTCATCTCATATGTCTTCATTTTATATCTTTTAGGTTTATTCCATGGTATTGATGCAGACTTAATAAACTTGTTTTCCCCCTTGCTGAGAGGCTTTCAGGCCTGGTACACCTTCAATCATTCACTTATTTTGTTGTCATCTGTAGACTGTCACATATCTTTTGTGTCTTCTCTCCCAGCTGCAAAGTTTAAGTTCTTGCAGCGTCTCATGACAATTCAGTTTTTTAAATTTTCCTTGTGAGGAGTTTCTGAATTCCCCCTAACTTATTCATTTCCACTTATTTGGTTGGCAACCCTATGACACAACACTATTCAATTTAGCTTCTTATATATACAGGCATATGAAGCAATTAATAGAAACCATAGACTTTGGTCTGCGGGGCTTGGCTATAGAGGGTTAGCTTTGGTTTCAGTGCACTATACATGACTGCTAGAGAGTGGAGGGAGAAAAATCAAAGCAAGAGTAATGAAACATTAAATAATAATGACGTAAAACCTGGAAAGACTTAAAAATTCAGAGGACATGTTTAAAATAAAAATAAAATATAGCATTCAGTAAATGTAAAATAAATACCAATAAAATAACTTACGCTGATGGACAGTTCCCCGGTTACGACGCTTGTAGAGGATACAGAATGGGCAGCAGCAGCAACACACTATGCACAACACAATCACTCCCAAAATCAGAGCAACAACAACTCCAAGAATCATTGGCATTCTGGAAAATAAAAAGAACACCATAAAACCTTTTTCATTGATAACATGAAAGTTTTGAAAAATACAAGATAATTTTCTATTAGAAGGAGACCTTATGGATGGTATTAGAGTAAGGAATTCATATAATACAGTTACTATGCACACTATTATCAACTGCAGTGACTATTTTCCCATAACATGTCCCTTTCTGCCCCAAGGAAGATGGGAGAGTGCCTATAACACAAGGTTTCTCTCCCTAACTTTGTCCACTTTCCTGCTTGCCAGTCACTTGCAAGCCTGACCAGCTCACTTCAAAAATGGTGGAGAACCTTGCAAGAGTTAAATAAAGGAAAACGAGAGAGGAGAAGAGGAAGGATGGGATGGGAACATAACCCACACCCATGAAGCCTCCCATTCTGTGGAGAAACACTTTTTCAGTTCTTGAAGCTTTCATTTCTCCACTGTAAGATAAGGGCTGCCTCGTGGGTGTTACAAGTACAAACACAAAGAGATTGATTGGGACCTCATGACAAACTACCCTTCAATTCATGGCTGCTCCCCTGAAACAAAGAGTCTCTACCTGGTAGCATTATACCCAAGGGTACACAGAGAACATTAAACAAACCTAAGCAGAGCAAGAAGTTAAAAAGGTGTTGGTTAAACTCCATAAGCCTTGCTTGTTATCTTCTAGTGACAGTCCTTTGGAAAGGGAAAGTGGCAGGCACCTTCCTGATGCCATATGAATGGGGTGAAAGACCGAGCAGTAAGAAACAAATCAATTTCATCAACCACAAAGCAATCTTTCATGCAGAGGGGAAAAACAGAGCATGGAGACAGAAAAGGCATTCCTCTTGGTAGGTCTCTGTCAGGCTCAGGAAATTCTTGAGAAACTAAACAGGATAACAGGGAGTTATGAGAATCCCTTGATAACTCCCAGACTTTCATACTCTACCATAAATTTGGGATCACCCAACAAAGACATGAGTATAATACCAGCAAGGCTAAAATGAGAAACTGACTTCATGTAAAGTAATTGAATAGTTGCAGTCCTTGAAAACTTAGGAAGTGAAGTGTTTTAGATATCTGGCAATGGATTTGGGAGCGGATGGAACCATGGTAGCGGAAGTGAGTGGGGGAGGGGGCGAAAGTTCTGGGAGCGTAGAAGAATGTGTGGAAGGTGAGAATGTTATCTTGGAGAGTGAAAATAGGTATGTTTGAAGGAATAGTGGTTCCAACAATGTTATATGGTTGCGAGGCGTGAGCTATACATAGAGTTGTGCGGAGGAACGTGGATGTGTTGGAAATGAGATGTTTGAGGACAATATGTGGTGTGATGTGGTTTGATCGAGTAAGTCATGAAAGGCTAAGAGAGATGTGTGGTAATAAAAAGAGTGTGGTTGAGAGAGCAGAAGAGGGGGTTTTGAAATCGTTTGGTCACATGGAGAGAATGAGTGAGGAAAGATTGACAAAGAGGATATATGTGTCAGTGTTTTAGATATCTGGGATTGGATTTGGCAGCGGATGGAACCATGGAAGCAGAAGTGAATCATAGGGTGGGGGAGGGGGTGAAAATTTTGGGAGCCTTGAAGAATGTGTGGAAGGCGAGAACCTTATCTCGGAAAGCAAAAATGGGTATGTTTGAAGGAATAGCGGTTCCAACAATGTTGTATGCTTGCGAGGCGTGGGCTATGGATAGAGTTGTGCGCAGGAGGGTGGATATGCTGGCAATGAGATGTTTGAGGACAATATGTGGTGTGAGGTGGTTTGATTAAGTAATAATAGGGTAAGAGAGATGTGTGGTAATAAAAAGAGTGTGGTTGAGAGAGAAGAAGAGGGCGTTTTGAAATGGTTTGGTCACATGGAGAGAATGAGTGAGGAAAGATTGACCTAGAGGATATATGTGTCAGTGTTTTAGATATCTGGGATTGGATTTGGCAGCGGATGGAACCATGGAAGCGAAAGTGAGTCACAGGGTTTGGGAGGGGGTAAAGGTTCTGAGAGCAATGAAGTTTGTGTGGAAGGAGAGAATGTTATCTGGGAGAGCAAAATGGGTATGTTTGAAGGAATAGTGGTTCCAACAATGTTTTATGGTTGCGAGGCGTGGGCTATGGATAGAGTTGTGCGCAGGAGGGTGGATGTGTTGGAAATGAGATGTTTGAGGACAATGTGTGGTGTGAGGTGGTTTGATCGAGTAAGTCATGAAAGGCTAAGAGAGATGTGTGGAAATGAAAAGAGTGAGGTTGAGTAAGAAGAGGGTGTGTTGAAATGGTTTGGGCATATGGAGAGAGTGAGGAAAGATTGACAAAGAGGATATATGTGTCAGTGTTTTAGATATCTGGGATTGGATTTGGCAGCGGATGGAACCATGGAAGCGAAAGTGAGTCACAGGGTTTGGGAGGGGGTAAAGGTTCTGAGAGCAATGAAGTTTGTGTGGAAATGAGATGTTTGAGGACAATATGTGGTGTGAGGTGGTTTGATCGAGTAAGTCATGAAAGGCTAAGAGAGATGTGTGGAAATGAAAAGAGTGAGGTTGAGTAAGAAGAGGGTGTGTTGAAATGGTTTGGTCACATGGAGAGAATGAGTGAGGAAAGATTGACCAAGAGGATATATGTGTCAGTGTTTTAGATATCTGGGAGTGGATCTGGCAGCGGATGGAACCATGGAAGCGGAAGTGAATCATAGGGTGGGGGAGGGGGCGAAAATCCTGGGAGCCTTGAAAAATGTGTGGAAGTCGAGAACATTATCTCGGAAAGCAAAAATGGGTATGTTTGAAGGAATAGTGGTTCCAACAATGTTTTATGGTTGCGAGGCGTGGGCTATGGATAGAGTTGTGCGCAGGAGGGTGGATGTGCTGGAAATGAGATGTTTGAGGACAATGTGTGGTGTGAGGTGGTTTGATCGAGTAAGTAATGTAAGGGTAAGAGAGATGTGTGGAAATATAAAGAGCGCGGTTGAGAGAGCAGAAGAGGGTGTTTTGAAATGGTTTGGGCACATGGAGAGAATGAGTGAGGAAAGATTGACCAAGAGGATATATGTGTCAGAGGTGGAGGGAACGAGGAGAAGTGGGAGACCAAATTGGAGGTGGAAAGATGGAGTGAAAAAGATTTTGGGTGATCAGGGCCTGAACATGCAGGAGGGTGAAAGGCGGGCAAGGAATAGAGTGAATTGGATCGATGTGGTATATCGGGGTTGACGTGCTGTCAGTGGATTGAATCAGGGCATGTGAAGCGTCTGGGGTAAACCATGGAAAGCTGTGTAGGTATGTATATTTGCGTGTGTGGACGTATGTATATGCATGTGTATGGGGGTTGGATGGGCCATTTCTTTCGTCTGTTTCCTTGCGCTACCTCGCAAACGTGGGAGACCGTGACAAAGCAAAAAAGAAAAAATATATATATATATATATATATATATATATATATGTTTATTTATTATTTTACTTTGTCGCTGTCTCCTGTGTTTGCGAGGTAGCGCAAGGAAACAGATGAAAGGAATGGCCCAACCCACCCCATACACATGTATATACATACATGTTCACACATGCAAATATACATACCTATACATCTCGATGTACACATATATATACACACACAGACACATACATATATACCCATGCACACAATTCATACTGTCTGCCTTTATTCATTCCCATCGCCACCTCGCCACACATGGAATACCATCCCCCTCCCCCCTCATGTGTGCGAGGTAGCGCTAGGAAAAGACAACACAGACCCCATTCGTTCACACTCATTCTCTAGCTGTCATGCAACAATGCCTGAAACCACAGCTCCCTTTCCACATCCAGGCCCCACACAACTTTCCATGGTTTACCCCAGACCCTTCACATGCCCTGATTCAATCTACTGACAGCACGTCAACCCCGGTATACCACATCGATCCAATTCACTATATTCCTTGCCCGCCTTTCACCCTCCTGCATGTTCAGGCCCCGATCACTCAAAATCTTTTTCACTCCATCTTTCCACCTCCAATTTGGTCTCCCACTTCTCCTCGTTCCCTCCACCTCCGACACATATATCCTCTTGGTCAATCTTTCCTCACTCATTCTCTCCATGTGCCCAAACCATTTCAAAACACCCTCTTCTGCTCTCTCAACCGCGCTCTTTATATTTCCACACATCTCTCTTACCCTTACATTACTTACTCGATCAAACCACCTCACACCACACATTGTCCTCAAACATCTCATTTCCAGCACAACATCCTCCTGCGCACAACTCTATCCATAGCCCACGCCTCGCAACTATACAACATTGTTGGAACCACTATTCCTTCAAACATACCCATTTTTGCTTTCCTAGATAATGTTCTCGACTTCCAAACATTCTTCAAGGCTCCCAGGATTTTCGCCCCCTCCCCCACCCTATGATTTACTTCCGCTTCCATGGTTCCATCCGCTGCCAGATCCACTCCCAGATATCTAAAACACTTCACTTCCTCCAGTTTTTCTCCATTCAAACTTACCTCCCAATTGACTTAACCCTCAACCCTACTGTACCTAATAACCTTGCTTTTATTCACATTTACTCTTAACTTTCTTCTTTCACACTCTTTACCAAACTCAGTCACCAGCTTCTGCAGTTTCTCACATGAATCAGCCACCAGCGCTGTATCACTGGCAAACAACAACTGACTCACTTCTCAAGCTCTCTCGTCCACAACAGACTGCATACTTGCCCCTCTTTCCAAAACTCTTGCATTCACCTCCCTAACAACCCCATCCATAAACAAATTAAACAACCACGGAGACATCAAACACCCCTGCCGCAAACCAACATTCACTGAGAACCAATCCCTTTCCTCTCTTCCTACACATACACATGCCTTACATCCTCGATAAAAACTTTTCACTGCTTCTAGCAACTTGCCTCCCACACCATATATTCTTAAAACCTTCCACAGAGCATCTCTATCAACTCTATCATATGCCTTCTCCAGATCCATAAATGCTACATACAAATCCATTTGCTTTTCTAAGTATTTCTCACATACATTCTTCAAAGCAAACACCTGATCCACACATCCTCTACCACTTCTGAAACCACACTGCTCTTCCCCAGTATGATGCTCTGTACATGCCTTCACCCTCTCAATCAATACCCTCCCATATAATTTACCAGGAATACTCAACAAACTTATACCTCTGTAATTTGAGTGCTCACTCTTATCCCCTTTGCCTTTGTACAATGGCACTATGCAAGCATTCCGCCAATCCTCAGGCACCTAACCATGAATCATACATACATTAAATAACCTTACCAACCGGTCAACAATACAATCACCGCCTTTTTTTTTATAAATTCCACTGCAATACCATCCAAACCTGCTGCCCTGCCGGCTTTCATCTTCCGCAAAGCTTTTACTACCTCTTCTCTGTTTACCAAATCATTTTCCCTATCCCTCTCGCTTTGCACACCACCTCTACCAAAACATCCTATATCTGCCACTGTATCATCAAACACATTCAACAAACCTTCAAAATACTCACTCCATCTCCTTCTCCCATCACCACTACTTGTTATCACCTCCCCATTAGCCCCCTTCATTGAAGTTCCCATTTCCTCCCTTGTCTTACGCACTTTATTTACCTCCTTACAAAACATCTTTTTATTCTCCCTAAAATTTAATGATACTCTCTCACCCCAACTCTCATTTGCCCTCTTTTTCATCTCTTGTACCTTTCTCTTGACCTCCTGCCCCTTTCTTTTATACATCTCCCACTCATTTGCATTTTTTCCCTGCAAAAATCATCCAAATGCCTCTCTCTTCTCTTTCACTAATAATCTTACTTCTTCATCCCACAACTCCCAACCCTTTCTAATCAACCCACCTCCCACACTTCTCATGCCACAAGCATCTTTTGCGCAAGCTATCACTGCTTCCCTAAATACATCCCATTCCTCCCCCACTCCCCTTACCTCCTTTGTTCTCGCCTTTTTCCATTCTGTACTCAGTCTCTCCTGGTACTGCCTCACACAAGTCTCCTTCCCAAGCTCACTTACTCTCACCACTCTCTTCACCCCAACATTCTCTCTTCTTTTCTGAAAACCCCTACAAATCTTCACCTTCGCCTCCACAAGATAATGATCAGACATCCCTCCAGTTGCACCTCTCAGCACATTAACATCCAAAAGTCTCTCTTTCGCGCACCTATCAATTAACACGTAATCCAACAACGCTCTCTCGCCATCTCTCCTAATTACATATGTATACTTATGTATATCTCACTTTTTAAACCAGGTATTCCCAATCACCAGTCCTTTTTCAGCGCATAAATATACAAGCTCTTCACCATTTCCATTTACAACACTGAACACCGCATGTATACCAATTATTCCCTCAACTGCCACATTACTCACCTTTGCATTCAAATCACCCATCACTATAACCCAGTCTTATGCATCAAAACCACTAACACACTCATTCAGCTGCTCCCAAAACACTTGCCTCTCATGATCTTTCTTCTCATGCCCAGGTGCATATGCACCAATAATCACCCATCTCTCTCCATCAACTTTCAGTTTTACCCATATTAATCTAGAGTTTACTTTCTTACACTCTATCACATACTCCCACCACTCCTGTTTCAGGATTAGTACTAGTCCTTCCCTTGCTCTTGTCCTCTCAATAACCCCTGACTTTACTCCCAAGACATTCCTAAACCACTCTTCCCCTTTACCCTTGTGCTTCGTTTCACTCAGAGCCAAAACATCCAGGTTCCTTTCCTCAAACATACTACCTATCTCTCCTTTTTTGTCATCTTGGTTACATCCACACACATTTAGACACCCCAATCTGAGCCTTCAAGGAGGATGAGCACTCCCCGCGTGACTCCTTCTTCTGTTTCCCCTTTTAGAAAGTTAAAATACAAGGAGGGGAAGGGTTTGTGGCCCCGTGCTCCCGTCCCCTTTAGTCTCCTTCTACAACACGTGAGGAATGCATGGGAAGTATTCTTTCTCCCCTATCCCCAGGTTATATATATATATATATATATTTTTTTTTTTTTTTTTTTTTTATACTTTGTCGCTGTCTCCCGCGTTTGCGAGGTAGCGCAGGGAAACAGACGAAAGAAATGGCCCAACCCCCCCCCCCATACTCATGTACATACACACGTCCACACACGCAAATATACATACCTACACAGCTTTCCATGGTTTACCCCAGACGCTTCACATGCCCTGATTCAATCCACCGACAGCACGTCAACCCCTGTATACCACATCGCTCCAATTCACTCTATTCCTTGCCCTCCTTTCACCCTCCTGCATGTTCAGGCCCCGATCACACAAAATCTTTTTCACTCCATCTTTCCACCTCCAATTTGGTCTCCCCCTTCTCCTCGTTCCCTCCACCTCCGACACATATGTCCTCTTGGTCAATCTTTCCTCACTCATTCTCTCCATGTGCCCAAACCACTTCAAAACACCCTCTTCTGCTCTCCCAACCACGCTCTTTTTATTTCCACACATCTCTCTTACCCTTACGTTACTTACTCGATCAAACCACCTCACACCACACATTGTCCTCAAACATCTCATTTCCAGCACATCCATCCTCCTGCGCACATCTCTATCCATAGCCCACGCCTCGCAACCATACAACATTGTTGGAACCACTATTCCTTCAAACATACCCATTTTTGCTTTCCGAGATAATGTTCTCGACTTCCACACATTTTTCAAGGCTCCCAAAATTTTCGCCCCCTCCCCCACCCTATGATCCACTTCCGCTTCCATGGTTCCATCCGCTGACAGATCCACTCCCAGATATCTAAAACACTTCACTTCCTCCAGTTTTTCTCCATTCAAACTCACCTCCCAATTGACTTGACCCTCAACCCTACTGTACCTAATAACCTTGCTCTTATTCACATTTACTCTTAACTTTCTTCTTCCACACACTTTACCAAACTCAGTCACCAGCTTCTGCAGTTTCTCACATGAATCAGCCACCAGCGCTGTATCATCAGCGAACAACAACTGACTCACTTCCCAAGCTCTCTCATCCCCAACAGACTTCATACTTGCCCCTCTTTCCAGGACTCTTGCATTTACCTCCCTAACAACCCCATCCATAAACAAATTAAACAACCATGGAGACATCACACACCCCTGCCGCAAACCTACATTCACTGAGAACCAATCACTTTCCTCTCTTCCTACACGTACACATGCCTTACATCCTCGATAAAAACTTTTCACTGCTTCTAACAACTTGCCTCCCACACCATATATTCTTAATACCTTCCACAGAGCATCTCTATCAACTCTATCATATGCCTTCTCCAGATCCATAAATGCTACATACAAATCCATTTGCTTTTCTAAGTATTTCTCACATACATTCTTCAAAGCAAACACCTGATCCACACATCCTCTACCACTTCTGAAACCGCACTGCTCTTCCCCAATCTGATGCTCTGTACATGCCTTCACCCTCTCAATCAATACCCTCCCATATAATTTACCAGGAATACTCAACAAACTTATACCTCTGTAATTTGAGCACTCACTCTTATCCCCTTTGCCTTTGTACAATGGCACTATGCACGCATTCCGCCAATCCTCAGGCACCTCACCATGAGTCATACATACATTAAATAACCTTACCAACCAGTCAACAATACAGTCACCCCCTTTTTTAATAAATTCCACTGCAATACCATCCAAACCTGCTGCCTTGCCGGCTTTCATCTTCCGCAAAGCTTTTACTACCTCTTCTCTGTTTACCAAATCATTTTCCCTAACCCTCTCACTTTGCACACCACCTCGACCAAAACACCCTATATCTGCCACTCTGTCATCAGACACATTCAACAAACCTTCAAAATACTCATTCCATCTCCTTCTCACATCACCGCTACTTGTTATCACCTCCCCATTTACGCCCTTCACTGAAGTTCCCATTTGCTCCCTTGTCTTACGCACCCTATTTACCTCCTTCCAGAACATCTTTTTATTCTCCCTAAAATTTACTGATAGTCTCTCACCCCAACTCTCATTTGCCCTTTTTTTCACCTCTTGCACCTTTCTCTTGACCTCCTGTCTCTTTCTTTTATACTTCTCCCACTCAATTGCATTTTTTCCCTGCAAAAATCGTCCAAATGCCTCTCTCTTCTCTTTCACTAATACTCTTACTTCTTCATCCCACCACTCACTACCCTTTCTAAACAGCCCACCTCCCACTCTTCTCATGCCACAAGCATCTTTTGCGCAATCCATCACTGATTCCCTAAATACATCCCATTCCTCCCCCACTCCCCTTACTTCCATTGTTCTCACCTTTTTCCATTCTGTACACAGTCTCTCCTGGTACTTCCCCACACAGGTCTCCTTCCCAAGCTCACTTACTCTCACCACCTTCTTCACCCCAACATTCACTCCTCTTTTCTGAAAACCCATACTAATCTTCACCTTAGCCTCCACAAGATAATGATCAGACATCCCTCCAGTTGCACCTCTCAGCACATTAACATCCAAAAGTCTCTCTTTCGCACGCCTGTCAATTAACACGTAATCCAATAACGCTCTCTGGCCATCTCTCCTACTTACATAAGTATACTTATGTATATCTCGCTTTTTAAACCAGGTATTCCCAATCATCAGTCCTTTTTCAGCACATAAATCTACAAGCTCTTCACCATTTCCATTTACAACACTGAACACCCCATGCATACCAATTATTCCCTCAACTGCCACATTACTCACCTTTGCATTCAAATCACCCATCACTATAACCCGGTCTCGTGCATCAAAACCGCTAACACACTCATTCAGCTGCTCCCAAAACACTTGCCTCTCATGATCTTTCTTCTCATGCCCAGGTGCATATGCACCAATAATCACCCACCTCTCTCCATCAACTTTCAATTATATATATATATATATATATAACCCATCCACATGTACATGTATATACATAAACGCCCACACACACACATATACATACATATACGCTTCAATGTATACATACATAGACATACACAAGTACATATTCATACTTGCTGCCTTCATCCATTCCTGTCGACACCTCATCACACATAAAATAGTACACACACACACACACACCATGCAAGGTAGCACTAGGAAAAGACAAAAAATGTCACATTCATTTACGCTCAGTCTCTAGCTGTCATGTGTAATGCACCGAAACCACAGCTCCCTTTCCACATCCAGGCCCCACAAAACTTTCCATGGTTTACCCAAGACACTTCACACGCCCTGGCTCAATCCACTGCCAGCATATCAACCCTACTATACCACATCATTCCAATTCACTCTATTCCTTGCACTCCTTACACCATCCTGTATGTTGAGGCCCTGATCGCTCAAAATCTTTTTCACTCCATCCTTCCACTGCCAATTTGGTCTCACCCTTCTCCTCATTCTCTCTACCTCTGATACATATACCCTTTTTGTCAATCTTTCCTCACTCATTTTCTCCATGTGACCAAACCATTTCATCACACTCTCTTCTACTCTCTCAACCACACTCTTTTTATCACTAGAGATCTCTCTTACCCTTTCATCACTTACTCGATCAAACCACCTCACACCACACATTTTCCTTAAACATTTCATTTCCAACACATTCACCCTCCTCTGCACAACCATATCTACAGCCCATGCCTCGCAACCATATAACATTGTTGGAACCACCATCTTTGCTGAAGATGGAATTTATGAAAAAAGGGGGTGACTGTGCTGCTGATTGGTTGGTAAGGATATTCAGTGCATGTACAGATCATGGTGAAGTGCCTGAGGATTGGCAGAATGCATGCATAGTGCCACTGTACAAAGGCAGAGGGGATAAAGGTGAGTGTTCAAATTACAGAGGCATAAGTTTGTTGAGTATTCCTGGGAAATTATATGGGAAGGTATTCAATGAGAGAGTAAAGGCATGTACAGGGCATCAGATTGGGGAAGAGCAGAGTGGTTTCAGAAGTGGTAGAGGATGTGTGGATTAGGTGCTTGCTTTGAAGAATGTATGCGAGAAATACCTAGAAAACCAGATGGATTTGTTTGCAGCATTTATGGACCTGGAGAAGGTATATGATAGGGTGGATAGAGATGCTCTGTGGAAGGTCTTAAGAGTATGTAGTGTGGGAGGTTAGTTGCTAGAAGCAGTGAAAAGGTTTTCATCAAGGATGTAAGACATGTGTATGAGTAGGAATAGAGAGTCACTGGTTCCCAGTGAATGCTGGAATGTGGCAGGGGTGTGTGATATCCTCATGGTTGTTTAATTTGTTTAAGGATGGGGTAGTTCTGAAGACAGGCAAGTATGCAGTCTGTTGGGGATGAGAGGGCCTGGAAAGTGAGTCAGTTGTTATTTGCTGATGATACAGCTCTAAAGGCTGACTCAAGTATGAAATTGCTGAAGTTGGTGACAGAGTTTGGAATAGTGTGTGAAAGGAGAAAGTTGAGAGCAAATGTGAATAAGGGCAAGGTTATCAAGGTTCAGTTGGTTAAAGGACAAGTTAACTGAGATGTAAGATTTAAATGAGAAAAATTGGAAGTGAAGTGTTTTAGATATCTGGGAAAGGACTTAGCAGCGAATGGAACCATGGAAGCGAAAGTGAGTCACAGGGTTTGGGAGGGGGTAAAGGTTCTGAGAGCAATGAAGTTTGTGTGGAAGGAGAGAATGTTATCTGGGAGAGCAAAAATGGGTATGCATGAAGGAATAGTAGTTCCAACAATGTTATATGGTTGCGAGGCACCGGCTTAAGGTAGGGTTGTATGGAGGAGGGTGGATGTGTTGGAAATGAAATGTTTGAGGACAATATGTGGTGTGAGGTGGTTTGATCAAGTAAGTAATGAAAGGGTAAGAGAGATGTGTGGAAATGAAAAGAGTGAGGTTGAGTAAGAAGAGGGTGTGTTGAAATGGTTTGGGCATATGGAGAGAGTGAGGAAAGATTGACAAAGAGGATATATGTGTCAGAAGTGGAGGGAACAAGAAGAAGTGGGAGATCAAATTGGAGGTGGAAGGATGGAGTGAAAAAGATTTCGAGTTATCAGGGCCTGAACATACAGGAGGGTTAGAGGCATCCAAGGAATAGAGTGAATTAGAATGATGTGGTACACTGGGGTCGATGTGCTGTCAATGGACTGAACTAGGGTCTGTGAAACGTCTGTGTGGCCTTTATGTGGATAGGGAGCTGTGGCGTCAGTGCATTACACATGACAGCTAGAGTCTGAGTATGAACTAATGTTACCTGTTTGTGTGCTTTCCTGGCGCTCCATCGCTGAAGCAGGCAGTAGCGATGCTGTTTCCTGTCAGGTGTGGTAGTGCCAGGAATGGATGAAGGAAAGAATTATGAATATTTACATGTGGATAGGTGTGGTAGTGCCAAGAATGGATGAAGGCAAGAATTATGAATATTTACACGTGTATACTTGTAAATGTCTGTGTATATGTATGTATATATACGTATATGTGCGTGTATGGTCATTTATGTATATGTATATATGAGTGGATGGGCCATTCTTCGTCTGCTTCCTGGCGCTACCTTGCTTGATGTGAGAAACAGTGATTAAGTATAATATAATAAATATAAAGCCTAGTTTTAGCAGACATAGGGTGGTAGAACTTGGATTCTTCATTTGGCTGGAAAATTCTGACAAAATTCATTTTACTAAATAGCTCCTGGAGATGGATATTCTGATGGAAAAAGCCTTAAAGTAACATGGAATACAATTTTCGTTAGTATCAGCAAAACTGATCTGGAATCCAACAAGGAAGGTTCAGTTTCATTGGTCTAACTTCAAAGTATTGACAATAGTGCATTTCCTCCTCTCCATTTCTAACTCAGCATAAACCATCTTACAAAGGAAGTAAGCCCTTGAAACAAATAGAGGGAAGAAAGTTGATGACTGTTTTGCTATGAAGAAATCCAATGATTAAGTGAGCCACTCACAAGTGTGAGTGACAATAATGCATGATGGTTGACAAAGCCGCTCCTTATTACACTTTTGTGTAATTGGTGCTATCCTTCATTCCAAGGCATGGATGGGGACATATCTGGGAAAATATGTCCCAAGTTATGCTTAGCATCTTGCATACTAACCGTATTACATGAAGTATTCCATCTCTCTCTCTCTTTCTCTCTCAGTACACAAAAGGCAGACTCAAGGTGAAAAAATACAAACTTGGTGACATGCCTGTAGAATATAAGGGTTGTTATGGATATAAGAAGTGACATAGGCTTAATAAAAACTTGGCATGGTCCTCTGTATTACAAAACAGAAAGATGGCTATGGAATACAAGAGGAAAAATTACTCAACAGCATTTACTAAAACTTTAAAAATATCAGGTATCTTTTCTATTGGAAATAAAAACAAATCAATGCAGTAAACTGAGCACATAAATTTGTAAAATTATATTTTCTGAAATAAACAATCTTAATTCAGGATGCAATCATGCAATATTTGCACTGTAAAGCATTAACCATGCAATTATGTGCAAACGTGGTAAGGAAAACATGAAAAACTAAACTTGGAAAGGAGAGACAAATAGTGAAAATTGATCTGGCAACCCAAACAATCCATGTTTCAAATTAGGTATTATAACTAAAATCATGTGCATTCATTATTGCACAAGGCAAAAAAAAAATACTCTTGAATTAAAATGTGATATTATTCCTTTTCTCAACATCTGTATAGTTATGAAAAGTTCCATGTCAAAAAATCATGTTGCTGAGAAAATCACTAGATTAAACATATGTACCGAGACCTGTTTTGATATCTTTAATAAACAAGTGTGTCATTTAGCACATTCATATGCAAGTTTTGAGTCAATCTTCTTGTCTCTAAAAAACAGAAATTTGGCTTTGAAATTAAGATTTCTAGTATAGTTCCTGCAATAAAGTAGTGTTTTACAGGGATAATAAGGCAAGATCATTTTAGTTCTTGCACATATATATCTATAGCCAGTTAATTTATATCAATGAACTGGTTTACTTTTTAATTATAAGCATTTGTTCCAGAAATGTACATACAAGATATCTCAAAATCATGACTGATATAAACTAGACTCTTACACCTACACAAAGATGATGCAAAGTGTGACAGTCATGAAGCTACAGGCAGAATACGAAAATGTATATCCCTCAAGGCAGACAATGTATGGATTCAAAAAATAAAGGCCACAGATTGAGTTATGAATATACTATAACCAGCTTCAAGAAGGCACTACAATAAGTAGCATGAAAACAATAAACTCCTTTGAAGTGAGATGTTCCTCAATGAGATTGTATTCCTTTTTGTCCACTGATGGTGACTTTCCATTTGTGGTGTAAACTTATGCAAACAGGGTCTGGTAACTTACCTAAACGCACAAAATAAAACATAAACAAACATTTACTACCATTACTGTACTACAATTATCCAAAACCCTTCCTTGTTTAAACTCTCATAATAATACAGGTTGGTACTTAACTAAAAGTACTGAATATGGATGGACTCAGGCACAGATGAGGATAAGGCAACAGGAAAAGCACTTAAATAAAAGCTTATCACGGTTGTCTGATCTAGTTTCATACACTTTTGTACAATAAGCAATGCCCTTCTTAGATTCACTCCAAGTGCAGAATCATGAAAACTTTTCAAACTGTCTCTTAATATCATAAATACATGTATATGAGTTAACAACACCAGACAATAATCTAATACAATTATTCTTTTTTCATTTTTCCACTTTCTGCACAATTGATAGCACAACATGCATCTCCTTTGCAAAACTATACCTAGTGCTATAACCTATTCACATCTTGGAAGCCATTATAAGGGCAGAATTCAAGAAAATAGCAAACAATTAACAGAAAAGCACAGAGCTTTATTGCACCAAATCCAATCAGCAAGGATGATGGCACTGGTAGACATCCTCCTACCCAAAGCTTCTAGTGGATCATCTATATATTGATAGGAACCTTGTACAGCCCTTTTAGACTTGGGGCCTATGCTTGTATTACCATAATTCTTAAATGAATACATTGCGCTTTTGACTTCAACTGGATCTAAAGTAAACATCAGGGCTTTCGTATACTAAAGGCCACCAAGTTTGGTTTGGGTTCTGCAAGAGATACCAATAGGGAAAAAGCCCTTAAAAAGTTTCATCAGTGTTTCATTGCTACACCAACTGGGTCTTTGGAACTTCCAGCTTTGGGGTCTATCTTTGTATTCCCTGTCAATGACCCTGGGTTAAAAAATAATCTCCAATGAAAAATCAAGAAGAATCTATGACCAACATAGCCTAAGAGATAAGGAGAGGTATTGCACAGACTCTCTAAGAAGGCACTCACTGACTTGAAATCTCCAAGGGTGTCACAATATACTTGTGCTAATCTCACTTTCCTCTCTAAGACATGGGGTTACAAGTCTTCTCTGTCAACAAGACTTGGCAACTGGAACACTACTTACTGCAAACACACAAAAGTTTGTGAAGATAGCCTCATGACAGACCATATCTGTGAAGTAAACCTCTCAAGGGGTTGAACAAGTGTCCTCAATAGCAGATGACACTGTTTCAAATTCCATGCCTTTGTGAATGTCCCCTACAAAAAAAAAAAAAATCCACTAACTAAAGGTATAAAACAAAAAGAGAGAAAAGTTAATAAGAAATAAAATATCAGTAAAGGATATATGAAGGAGGGAAAAACATAACATGATCACCATCACACTGTGACTTTTAGTGCTGACAAGTCTACCTGTAGCCTATAATACTTAACAATGAATAATGTACACATGACAGCTAGAGACTGAGTGTGAACGAATATGGCCTTTTTTGTCTGTTCCTGGTGCTACCTCGCTGGAGGAGGAGGAGGAGGGGGGATGCTATTTTGTGTGTGGCAGGATGATGACGGGAATGGATGAAGGCAGCAAGTATGATTATGTGCATGTGTATATATGTATTTGTCTGTGTACATATACGGTAAAATGTATATGTATATGTGCGTGTCTGGGTGTTTATGTACATACCTGTGAAATGTGGGTGGGTTGGGCCATTCCTAGTCCATTTCCTTACACTACCTTGCTAACGTGGGAGACGGCAGATAAGTATAATAAATAAATAAACAGAATTCCTGTATGCTCAGATGAAAAAATGACAAAGGATACCAATCCAACATGACAAGAAACAGGAGCACAGACTGGAACATGATAAAATTGTCAAGTCAGAAGCATCAGACAAAGCAAGCAAGATAAAATTAAGGGTTTGCAAGGTGCCTGGGTCCCTTATATCAGCTGAGGCTGTGACATCACATGTCTGGGCAGTTGCTGCCTGATCAATGAGTCCTGGTAATGAGCATCAATTAGACTCAATTTGTTTTGGATATTGAAAGGAGGAATTTTTGCTAATTTGGCAAGGGTTAAAATGTTCTAACCACTTGTAAGCTGTGTACTCTTTGAAGATGCTTTGGGGTTTGCTTGTATGTGGAAAAGTAGGTGACATGCCTCTGATGTGTTTACAAATTCCAGAGAAACATCATGCTGCACTGGAGTCAGATTCTTGCCACAACATAAGTCAATATATAAAGTCATTTATTAATGTAAAGATACTTTTACTGTCCATGTAAATTCAGCAATGTAAGAGAAACAAAGAAATAAACTCAAGTATGCAGAACCATGCCACAATGTACATCAACTACAAAAAATCAAATATATGGCCACTGAGAACAGTAGACAGTTTCCTTTTGGGTGAACAATCTTTGAAATACTGCACTGATCCTGGTAACTCACTACTGGTTTCTGGATTATGTAAAATTCAATAGAAAGGGTAAAAAGCATTTTGTACCCCTTAAATCTATCACCTATCCTCTGGACACTTGTGTACATAATATCTACCGAAACCTATGGCACACAAGATCAATCCATTTTTTAACATTCTTTGATGTGAATAAAAAAAAAAAAGTGTTCTCTTGTAAGGCCACCCCCTAAGAGTATGATCCAGATGCTAATCAAAAAGTGGATATTTTTGAAATGACAAGCAGCAAGCTACAAACCACAAAACTGTAAAATTAAAATGTCAAATCTTGTAAGGAATGTATTTCATCTTCGGCAAACTTTAAATCAGACAGTGTTAACAACTTTGCAAAGCATGGTTGGTTCAGTTAAGTCAACTAACTTTTTGCCAATTAATCAACTGTTTTAACAGGCATAACTAGTTGCTACCAGACTTCACCTTGTGGTTATGCTGTAAGAAAAAAAGTCGCCTTCAGTGATGTCGTCTCATTAAAGTATAATCTCGTTGAAAACCTTCTTATACCAAGGAGTCTACCGTTTCCCTTCCACTGACTCAGGTTCTATAATATCAAATATAACTGAGCTAGTTAATATTCCAGAATTAACACAATAACTCTGAAAGTTAACTGACCCAACCGATAGACTGCAACAGTTGAGTCATCTACCAGCTAATCACCTGTATCAATCAACTACTTAGGACTTCTCAATTACAGGTGAGCAAATTTTGAAAACATTGGACATGAAAGTTGCAATACCAATTGGACAAAAACCTTGACGTTCACACAGTAGAGAAAATGTGGAAAAATTCTAAAAACACACTACTCGAGATTGAAAATAAATATACTACATGAATTATGAAGAGAACTTGCAATAATTCAAAACCATCATGGATGAACAGGAGCATAAAAAGATTAATCTGCCAAAAGAAGAAAACGTAAAAGAAAAGAACCAATGAAAATTGACAGGAATCAATCAAAATCCAAACAGTGTAAGAAGGTCATAAAACTGAGTAAACATGGACGAAAAGAATTTCTTTGAAAGTTAAGAATAATTCTAATGAATTCTTCAAATATATAACACAAAGACAGTAAAATAAGGAATTAGACCATTGCAAAACAAATACGTCACACTAACTACTGACGACAGGGAAATGGCTACCATACTAAATCATTCCTTTAACTCAGTATTCACAACTGAAGAAACATCTCGAATACCGCAACCAATGAAAATGTTTCAAGGATCTGATGAAAAAGAGTTCAAGGTCACAGAAACAAATAGCTCTGAAGTACTTAAACAATTGGACCAATTAAATCCTAACAAATTCAACAGCCCAGATAACTTAGCTCCAAGACCTCTAGACGAGGTCAGAAAACAGCTGACATACCCCATAACAAAAATATTCAACAAATCTTTATCAGATGGTCAGGTGCCAAGTGACTGGAAACTAGCAATTATTATTCCTATATATAAAAAAGGAGAGATAGGTTGCATATTAGAGGAAAGGAACCTGAATGTTTTGGCTCTGAGTGAAATGAAGCTCAAGGGTAAAGGGGAAGAGTGGTTTGGGAAAGTCTTGGGAGTAAAGTCAAGGGTTAGTGAGAGGTCAAGAGCAAGGGAAGGAGTAGCACTACTCCTGAAACAGGAGTGGTGGGAGTATGTGATAAAGTGTAAGAAAGTAAACTCTAGATTGATATGGGTAAAACTGAAAGTGGATGAAGAGAGATGGGTGATTATTGGTGCATATGCACCTGGGCATGAGAAGAAAGATCATGAGAGGCAAGTGTTTTGGGAGCAGCTGAGTGAGTGTGTTAGTAGTTTTGATGCATGAGACCGGGTTATAGTGATGGATGATTTTAATGCAAAGGTGAGTAATGTGGCAGTTGAGGAAATAATTGGTGTACATGGGGTGTTCAGTGTTGTAAATGGAAATGGTGAAGAGCTTGTAGATTTATGTGCTGAAAAAGGACTGGTGATTGGGAATACCTGGTTTAAAAAGAGAGATATACATAAGTATACGTATGTAAGTACAAGAGATGGCCAGAGAGCGTTATTGGATTACGTGTTAATTGATAGGCATGTGAAAGAGAGACTTTTGGATGTTAAAGTACTGAGAAATGCAACTGGAGGGATGTCTGATCATTATCTTGTGGAGGCAAAGGTGAAGATTTGTAGAGGTTTTCAGAAAAGAAGAGAGAATGTTGGGGTGAAGAGAGTGGTGAGAGCAAGTGAGCTTGAGAAGGAGACTTGTGTGAGGAAGTACCAGGAGAGACTGAGTACAGAATGGAAAAAGGTGAGAAAAAAGGAGGTAAGGGGAGTGAGGGAGGAATGGGATGTATTTAGGGAAGCAGTGATGGCTCGCGCAAAAGATGCTTGTGGCATGAGAAGCGTGGGAGGTGGGCAGATTAGAAAGGGTAGTGAGTGGTGGGATGAAGTAAGATTATTAGTGAAAGAGAAGAGAGAGACATTTGGACAATTTTTTCAGGGAAATAATGCAAATGAGTGGGAGATGTATAAAAGAAAGAGGCAGGAGGTCAAGAGAAAGGTAAAAGAGGTGAAAAAGAGGGCAAATGAGAGTTGGGGTGAGAGAGTATCATTAAATTTTAGGGAGAAAAAAAAAAGATGTTTCGGAAAGAAGTAAATAAAGTGCATAAGACAAGGGAACAAATGGGAACTTCAGTGAAGGGGGATAATGGGGAGGTCATAACAAGTAGCGGTGATGTGAGAAGGAGATGGAGTGAGTATTCTGAATGTCTGTTGAACGTGTTTGATGATAGAGTGGCAGATATAGGGTGTTTTGGTCGAGGTGGTGTGCAAAGTGAAAGGGTTAGGGAGAATGATTTGGTAAACAGAGAAGAGGTACTAAGAGCTTTGCGGAAGATGAAAGCCGGCAAGGCAGCGGGTTTGGAATGTATTGCAGTGGAATTTATTAAAAAAGGAGGTGACTCTATTGTTGACTGGTTGGTAAGGTTATTTAATGTTTGTATGACTCATGGTGAGGTGCCTGAGGATTGGAGGAATGCTTGCATAGTGCCATTGTACAAAGGCAAAGGGGGTAAAAGTGAGTGCTCAAATTACAGAGGTATAAGTTTGTTGAGTATTCCTGGGAAATTACATGGGAGGGTATCGATTGAGAGGGTGATGGCATGTACAGAGCATCAGATTGGGCAAGAGCAGTGTGGTTTCAGAAATGATAAGAGGATGCGTTGATCAGGTGCTTGCTTTGAAAAATGTATGTGAGAAATACTTAGAAAAGCAAATGAATTATTTATGGATCTGGAGAAGCAACATGATAAGAGATGATAGAGATGCTCTGTGGAAGGTATTAAGAATATATGGTGTGGGAGGGGCACATTGTTAGAAGCAGTGAAAAGTTTTTATCGAGGACGTAAGGCATGCGTATGTGTAGGAAGAGAGAAAAGGGATTGGTTCTCAGTGAATGTTGGTTTGCCGCAGGGGTGTGTGATGTCTCCATGGTTGTTTGATTTGTTTATGGATGGGGTTGTTAGGGAGGTGAATAAAAGAGTCTTGGAAAGAGGGGCAAGTATGCAGTCTGTTGTGGATGAGAGAGTTTGGGAAGTGAGTCAGTTGTTGTTCGTTGATGATACAGCGCTGGTGACTGATTCATGTGAGAAACTGCAGAAGCAGGTGACTTTGTTTGGTAAAGTGTGTGAAAGAAGAAAGCTGAGAGTAAATGTGAATAAGAGCAAGGTTATTAGGTACAGTAGGGTTGAGGGTCACACATTTTTCAATGCTCCCAGAACTTTCGCCCCCTCCCCACCCTATGATTCACTTCCGCTTCCATGGTTCCATCCGCTGCCAAATCCACTCCCAGATATCTAAAACACTTCACTTCCTCCAGTTTTTCTCCATTCAAAGTTACCTCCCAATTGACTTGTCCCTCAACCCTACTGTACCTAACAAATAACCTTGCTTTTATTCACATTTACTCTTAAATTTCTTCTTTCACACACTTTACCAAACTCAGTCACCAGCTTCTGCAGTTTCTCACCCGAATCAGCCACCAGCACTGCATCATCAGCGAACAACTGACTCACTTCCCAAGCCCTCCCATCCACAACAGACTGCACACTTATCCCTCTTTCCAAAACTCTTGCATACACCTCCCTAACAACCCCATCCATACATAAACAAATTAAACAACCATGGAGACATCAAGCACCCCTGCCGCAAACCAACATTCACTGAGAACCAATCACTTTCCTCTCTTCCTACACGTACACATGCCTTACATCCTCGATAAAAACTTTTCACTGTTTCTAACAACTTACCTCCCACGTCATATATTTTTAATACCTTCCACAGAGCATCTCTATCAACTCTATCATATGCCTTCTCCAGATCCATAAATGCTACATACAAATCCATTTGCTTTTCCAAGTATTTCTCACATACATTTTTCAAATCAAACACCTGATCCACACGTCCTCTATCACTTCTGAAACCACACTGCTCTTCCCCAATCTGATGCTCTGTACATGCCTTCACCCTCTCAATCAGTACCCTCCCATATAATTTCCCAGGAATACTCAACAAACCTATACCTCTGTAATTTGAGCACTCACTTTTATCCCCTCTGCCTTTGTACAATGGCACTGTGCAAGCATTCCGCCAGTCCTCAGGCACCTCATCATGAGTCATACATACATTAAATAACTTTACCAACCAGTCAACAATACAGTCACCCCCTTTTTTAATAAATTCCACTGCAATACCATCCAAACCCGCTGCCTTGCAGGCTTTCATCTTCCGCAAAGCTTTTACTACCTCTTCTCTTGTTTACCAAATCATTCTCTCTAACTCTCTCACTTTGCACACCACCTCGACCAAAACACCCTATATCTGCCACTCTATCATCAAACACATTCAACAAACCTTCAAAATACTCACTCCATCTCCTTCTCATGTCACCACTAATTGTTTTCACCTCCCCATTAGCCCCCTTCACTGATGTTCCCATTTGTTCTTTTGTCTTATACACTTTATTTACTTCCTTCCAAAATATCTTTTTATTCTCCTTAAAATTTAATGATACTCTCTCACCCCAACTCTCATTGCCCTCTTTTACGCCTCTTGCACCTTTCTTTTGACCTCCAGCCTCTTTCTGTTATACATCTCCCACTCATTTGCATTATTCCCCTGCAAAAATCGTCCAAATGCCTCTCTCTTCTCTTTCACTTATAATCTTACTTCTTCATCCCACCACTCACTACCCTTTCTAATCTGCCCACCTCCCATGCTTCTGATGCCACAAACATCTTTTGCGCAAGCCATCACTGCTTCCCTAAATACATCCCATTCCTCACCCACTCTCCTTACCTCCTTTGTTCTCACCTTTTTCCATTCTGTACTCAGTCTCTCCTGGTACTTCCTCACACAAGTCTCCTTCCCAAGCTCACTTACTCTCACCACTCTCTTCACCCCAACATTCTCTCTTCTTTTCTGAATACCTCTGCAAATCTTCACCTTTGCCTCCACAAGATAATGGTCAGACATCCCTCCAGTTGCACCTCTCAGCAGATTAACATCCAAAAGTCTCTCTTTCGCGTGCCTATCAATTAACACGTAATCTAATAATGCTCTCTGGCCATCTCTCCTACTTACATACGTATACTTATGTATATCTCTCTTTTTAAACCAGGTATTCCCAATCACCAATCCTTTTTCAGCACATAAATCTACATGCTCTTCACCATTTCCATTTACAAAACTGAACACCCCATGTACACCAATTATTCCCTCAACTGCCACATTATTCACCTTTGCATTCAAATCATTATTCTATAGTATTCTATCAGTTAGCCTATGAGATGCCTCTTGCTTAGGGAGAACAAGTTTATTTCTTCCAATCTCTCCTCATATGGTTTGTTACGCAAGGAAGGAATCAATTTACATACTCTTTGCTGTACTGCTTCAAGTTTAAGAATATCCTTGCTTATGTGGGGGACCCAAAATGTACTGCATATTCGAGGTGTGGTCTAACTAGACTTAGATATAATGGCAATATCACATCCTTGCTTTTGTTTGTAGTGTTTCTGACAATAAATCCTAATATCCTATTTGCACTCTTGGCAGCTTCAATACAATGCTGGGAGACTTTGAAGTTGTTGGAGACAGTGACCTCTAGATCCCTCACACGAGGGGTGTCCTTTATCTTGTGGCCCATCAGTTCATAACTGAAATTTCTGCTAAGGTTTCCTACTTGTAACAGCTGATATTCATCAATGGAAAATGGGATTAGCCATTTTCTAGACCATTCAGCGATTTTATCTATATCTTGTAATCTAAGCCTATCTTATTCAGTTAATATGCACTGAACTTTGTGTCACATGCTGCCAACATAAATGATGCAAAATTTTAAGTTTATGTCCTTAAGGATCTCTGAGGAACCCAACAGTAATGGCTGACCACAGTGATGATACACTATTCATTAAGACTCTGCTCCCTATCACAAAACCAAGCATTTGCACAATTTCCTATTCAACCAGCAATCCCCAAGACCTGGACTTTAAACACCAATTTAATGTGGGGGACTTTGTTGAATACTTTTTTGAAGTTCAGAAATATATCAATTGCTCGTCATGATAAATTTCAAGGTTTGTAAGTGATGACCTGCACCTTCTAAAACCAGAGAAAGAGAGGAGTAGTAAGCCATCCAAATAATTTCCACACTAAGAAACAAATTTCAGAAAAACCAAACTTATTGACTTAAGAAAAATTAGAAGGTTAAGAGAATCTGATGCACATTCAAGAATGCGATATCAAAGGATCTGATAACTTCAACTAAGTAGCCATTCAAGGTTACATTTGCCTGATTTCATTCACAGTCATAGATAGAAACTCACTGTTTACCTCAAACGAGGCAATAAACATTTTCTACAACAGAACTGTGAGCATATGGAATGAGTTAGCAGTAAGAGGAGTTACATATATCATGAATATATTCAAGAATAGGTGAAATATATTTCAAATGAAATCCATGCCTGACAACCTTATTTGTTCCAACTTAGTTACATATAAAGTTTACTGGTATTTCTCCCTAAGTCATTTATTTACTTATCAGATTAATCTCTCTTTCTAATCTCCTCTATAATCACATACAACCTTGAAAGGACCCAACGGTTTGATGCTGTACATATGCCTCCATATTCTCTGCAATGCAAGACAACCTTTATAAAGTGTTTCAACTGTTCTCACACACTCGACATCAACAGATGCAAGTTGATATAGATTAACAGAATGGGCTCCCAAGTAGCAAATGAATTTCAATAATTAGAATTGTAAAGTTCTGCATATCAGCAGTAAAAGAAGGTAGGCTACAGTATGAATTCAGCTGTGCTAAAAAAGGGTACATGATGAAAAAGGCTTTATTCTTATTTGTTTTATAATCACTACAGGACCTATTTCTAAGTAGAGAGTCATGGTTATAACCTAGGTTGTATTTTCAAAAGCTCCTGTAAGCCAAGTTTGTGCTACTTCTGGAAGCAGGGAAATGTGGACTCCTCAAGAGTGAAAGTTCTTTGACAAGACTGTACTCCTAATGGTAGTTACTTACCAAAAGTGAGACTTTTCACTATATCCAGTGATAAAATGGGTTCCACTATATAACAATGCTGCAGAGATGTGTTTTCCAGGAATGCATCTCCAATGTACAGCAGTCATTAGGTGTAACTATTTCCTGCTAAGTAAAAATCTCTTTCAGCTTGAGGTTATCCTTATCCTTTTCTTTCTACAAGCATGACTCACTGAGGGTTATAACCAATATCACAACATAAGAACGCAGGCTGAATGACCATCATAAGTCATGTATCCTAATAGGCTGGCTGTCTTGTTAGGCACTGCACTCACTTGTGAATATTAGGCACTGCACTTACTTGTGAATAAACACTGAAAGCTATTTGCCTGCTATTGCAGTACAGTACATATGTGGCAAAAATATCCATGGGTCTACATTATCTAATTCATTCAGTATATTTACACTAAATAGCAGTAATTAGGTGTAACAGAATCAGTGCGTGAAAGACAACTAGGGTTAAACACCAAGCCTTGCCTTCTACAATAGCTCCACACCTGGAGAATCGTGATAATGGTAAAGTCTGCTGACATAGACTTGCATTTAAGAATGTGAAGATGGAAAAGTTAGCTAAACTTTTTGCAATACAGATCAAAACTGGGTTATGCTTTTCCAGTTTATCCAGTGTGGTCACCAAACCTAAGGAAGCACAAAGATCTGAGAGGGGGACCTACTAGAATTATGAAAGCTAAGCTACAATGAGAAGCTATATATCTGTCCACAATATTCAAACTTCTTAATCAGCTGGACAAGGTAAACAGAGTTCTTCATGACATGTAATGGCTGAGTAACCAGGGGCCATAACAAGAAGTTAGGCAAGAAGAATGTTGAAAGAAAATAAAAGAACTGTGTGATGTCATCATGGTTGTTCACTTTGTTTATGAATAGGGTGGCGAGGGAAGTATAAGCAAGGATCTTGGAGACACGAGTGAGTATGCAGTCTTGGCAATGAGAGGGCCTGGGAAGTGAGTCAGGTGTTGTTTGCTAATGATACAGCACTGGTGGCAGATTTGAGTGAAAAACTGCAGAAGTTGGGGACTTAGTTTGGAAGAGTGTGTGAAAGGAGGAAGTTGAGAGTAAATGTGAATAACAGCAAAGTTATTAGGTTTAGCAGGACTAGGGGATAGCTTACTTGGGGTGTGAGTTAAATTGGCAAAGGCTTGGAGGAAGTGAAGTGTTTCAGATAACTCTGAGTGGATGGACATGACAGTGAATGGAATCATGGAAGCAGAAGGGAGACATAGAGTCGGTGAGGGATAATGGTTCCGAGAGCACTGAAGTACATGTGGAAAGAGAAAATATTATCTGGAGGGCAAAAATAGGCATGTTTGAAGTTACAGCAGTCCCAACAACAAATATATGGATGCAAAGCATGTGCTATAGATAACGCTTTTTGGAGGAAGGTGGCTATAGAAGTACGGAGTGAAAAAGATTTTGAGCAACTGGGGCCAGAACATGCAGGAGGTGAGAGGAGTGTACAGGATAAGAGTGAATTATAATGATGTGATATACTGGGATCGATGTATTGTCAATTGACTGAGCCAGGGCATATGAAGCATCAGGGGTGCACCATGGAAAGGTCGGGCCTGGTTGTGGATAAGGAACTGTGGTTTTGGTGCACAGCACATGACAGATAAAGCGCGGATGTGAAAAAATTCGGGCACTATCTTCTAATACATGAAACAGTGATAAAAAAAAAGGATAAATAAATAGATGTTATATGGATGCAAAGTGCAGATAACAGATGAAGATGTGAGGGCGGATGTGTTGGAAACGAAATATCAGAGAAAAATATGTAGTGTGAGGCAGTATGATCAAGCAAGTAATAAAAGGGTGGGGGAGAGATGTAATGAAGAGACTGTGGTTGAAAAAGTCGAAGAGGGCGTGCTGAAATGGATCGAGACATGGAGAGAATGAGTAAGAAGTGGTTGATAAAGAGGATATACTTGTCATTAGAGGAAGAAATATGGAATGGGGAATGGATGGAAAGATGGAGTGAAAAAGGTGTTGCATGATCAAGGCCAGAACATGCAAGAGGTTGAAAGGCATGCACAGGATAGAGTGATCTGGAACAATGTGGTATACAGGGTTCAATGTGCTATCAGTGGGCTGAATCAGGACATATGATGCACCTGGGGTGCACTATGGAAAGGTCTTTAGGGCCTAGTTGTGGATATGTAGCTGTACTTTTGGTGCACTACACATGACAGCTAAAGAATGGATGTGAACAAATGCAGCCTTTCTTTGTTCCTGAAACTACCTTGAAAACACAAGAAACAGCAATCAAATACGAAAAAAAATAATAATAATTTTGCTTGTACCTAATTGTCAACAGGTTATGTTCCTGAGCCGGTTCATAAGTAGGGTAGTACCAGAAATGATATTTCACAAATATTAAAATAATTATCTATACCTGCCAGTAATCATGCAATGAATATTGTATTTTGAAATGCATACTCATTTATTATACTTAATCGCTGTTTTGTGATTCAGCGAAGTAGCACCAGGAAACAGAGGAGGACTGGCACATCCACTCATATACACACATACATATATATCATTTATTATTATTTTGCTTTGTCGCTGTCTCCCGCGTTAGCGAGGTAGCGCAAGGAAACAGACGAACGAATGGCCCAACCCACCCACATACACATCCGTATACATACACGTCCACACATGCAAATATACATACCTATACATCTCAACGTATACATTTATATATATATATATACACACACAGACATATACATATATACACATGTACATAATTCATACTGTCTGCTCTTATTCATTCCCATCGCCACCTCACCACACATGAAATAACAACACCCTCCCCTCATGTGTGCGAGGTAGCGCTAGGAAAAGACAACAAAGGCCCCATTCGTTCACACTCAGTCTCTAGCTGTCATGTAATAATGCACCAAAACCACAGCTCCCTTTCCACATCTAGGCCCCACACAACTTTCCATGGTTTACCCCAGACGCTTCACATGTCCTGGTTCAATCCATTGACAGCATGTCGACCCCGGTATACCACATCGTTCCAATTCACTCTATTCCTTGCACGCCTTTCACCCTCCTGCATGTTCAGGCCCCGATCACTCAAAATCTTTTTCACTCCATCTTTCCACCTCCAATTTGGTCTCCCACTTATCCTTGTTACCTCCACCTCTGACGCATATATCTAGTTTGTCAATCTTTCCTCACTCATTCTCTCCATGTGACCAAACCATTTCAAAACACCCTCTTCTGCTCTCTCAACCACACTCTTTTCATTACCACACATCTCTCTTACCCTTACATTACTTACTCGATCAAACCACCTCACACCTCATATTGTCCTTAAACATCTCATTTCCAGCACATCCACCCTCCTGCGCACAACTCTATCCATAGCCCACGCCTCGAAACCATACAACATTGTTAGAACCACTATTCCTTCAAACATACCCATTTTTGCTTTCCGAGATAATGTTCTCGACTTCCACACATTCTTCAAGGCTCCCAGAATTTTCACCCCCTCACCCACCCTATGATTCACTTCCGCTTCCATGGTTCCATCCACTGACAAATCCACTCCCAGATATCTAAAACACTTCAATTCCTCCAATTTTTCTCCATTCAAACTTACCTCCCAATTGACTTGATCCTCAACCCTACTGTACCTAATAACCTTGCTCTTATTCACATTTACTTTCAACTTTCTTCTTTCACACACTTTACCAAACTCAGTCACAAGCTTCTGTAGTTTCTCACATGAATCAGCCACCAGCGCAGTATCATCAGTGAACAACAACTGACTCACTTCCCAAGCTCTCTCATCCACAACAGACTTCATACTTGCCCCTCTTTCCAAAACTCTTGCATTCACCTCCCTGACAACCCCCATCCATAAGCAAATTAAACAACAATGGGGACATCACACAACCCTGCCGCAGACCGACATTCCCTAGGAACCAATCACTTTCCTCTCTTCCTACTCGTACACATGCCTTTCATCTTTGGTAAAAACTTCTCACTGCTTCTAACAACTTGCCTCCCACACCATATATTCTTAATATCTTCCACAGAGCATCTCTATCAACTCTATCATATGCCTTCTCCAGATCCATAAATGCTACATACAAATCCATTTGCTTTTCTAAGTATTTCTCACATACATTCTTCAAAGCAAACACCTGATCCACACATCCTCTACCACTTCTGAAACCACAATGCTCTTCACCAATCTGATGCTCTGTACATGCCTTCACCCTCTCAATCAATACCCTCCTATATAATTTACCAGGAATACTCAACAAACTTATACCTCTGTAATTTGAGCACTCACTCTTATCCCCTTTGCCTTTGTACAATGGCACTATGCACGCATTCCGCCAATCCTCAGGCACCTCACCATGAGTCATACATACATTAAATAACCTTACCAACCAGTCAACAATACAGTCACCCACTTTTTTAATAAATTCAACTGCAATACCATCCAAACCTGCTGCCTTGCCGGCTTTCATCTTCCACAAAGCTTTTACTACCTCTTCTCTGATTACCAAATCATTTTCCCTAACCCTCTCACTTTGCACACCACCTCGACCAAAACATCCTATATCTGCCACTCTATCATCAAACAAATTCAACAAACCTTCAAAATACTCACTCCATCTCCTTCTCACATCACCACTACTTGTTATCACCTCCCCATTTGCGCCCATCACTGAAGCTCCCATTTGCTCCCTTGTCTTACGCACTTTATTTACCTCCTTCCAGACCATCTTTTTATTCTCCCTAAAATTTAATGATACTCTCTCACCCCAACTCTCATTTGCCCTCTTTTTCACCTCTTGCACCTTTCTCTTGACCTCCTGTCTCTTTCTTTTATACATCTCCCACTCAATTGCATTTTTTCCTTGCAAAAATCGTCCAAATGGCTCTCTCTTCTCTTTCACTAATAATCTTACTTCTTCATCCCACCACTCACTACCCTTTCTAATCAACCCACCTCCCACTCTTCTCATGCCACAAGCATCTTTTGCGCAATCCATCACTGATTCCCTAAATACATCCCATTCCTCCCCCACTCCCCTTACTTCCATTGTTCTCACCTTTTTTCCATTCTGTACTCAGTCTCTCCTGTAACTTCCTCACACAAGTCTCCTTCCTAAGCTCACTTACTCTCACCACCCTCTTCACCCCAACATTCACTCTCCTTTTCTGAAAACCCATACAAGTCTTCACCTTAGCCTCCACAAGATAATGATCAGACATCCTCCAGTTGCACCTCTCAGCACATTAACATCCTAAAGTCTCTCTTTCATGCGCCTCTCAATTAACACGTAATCCAATAACGCTCTCTGGCCATCTCTCCTACTTACATACATATACTTATGTATATCTCGCTTTTTAAACCAGGTATTCCCAATCACCAGTCCTTTTTCAGCACATAAATCTACAAGCTCTTCACTATTTCCATTTAAAACACTGAACACCCCATGTATACCAATTATTCCCTCAACTGCCACATTACTCACCTTTGCATTCAAATCACCCATCACTATAACCCGGTCTCGTGCATCAAAACCACTAACACACTCATTCAGCTGCTCCCAAAACACTTGCCTCTCATGATCTTTCTTCTCATGCCCAGGTGCATATGCACCAATAATCACCCATCTCTCTCCATCAACTTTCAGTTTTACCCATATTAATCGAGAATTCACTTTATTACATTCTATCACATACTCCCACAACTCCTGTTTCAGGAGTACTGCTACTCCTTCCCTTGATCTTCTCCTCTCACTAACCCCTGACTTTACCCCCAAGACATTCCCAAACCACTCTTCCCCTTTACCCTATATTTATCTATCTTGCTTTGTCGCTGTCTCCCGCGTTTGCGGGGAAGCGCAAGGAAACAGACGAAAGAAATGGCCCAACCCACCCACATACCATGTATATACATACACGTCCACACATGCAAATATACATACCTATACATCTCAATGTATACATATATATACACACACAGACATACACATATATACACATGTACATAATTCATACTGTCTGCCCTTATTCATTCCCATCGCCACCTCACCACACATGGAATAACATCCCCCTCCTCCCTCATGTGTGTGAGGTAGCGCTAGGAAAAGACAACAAAGGCCACATTCGTTCACACTCAGTCTCTAGCTGTCATGTAATAATGACCGAAACCACAGCTCCCTTTTCACATCCAAGCCCCACACAACTTTCCATGGTTTACCCTAGGCACTTCACATGCCCTGATTCAATCCATTGACAGCTCGTTGACCCCATTATACCACATAGATCCAATTCACTCTATTCCTTGCCCTCCTTTCACCCTCCTGCATGTTCAGGCCCCGATCACACAAAATCTTTTTCACTCCATCTTTCCACCTCCAATTTGGTCCCTCTTCTCCTCGTTCCCTCCACCTCCGACACATATATCCTCTTGGTCAATCTTTCCTCACTCATTCTCTCCATGCGCCCAAACCATTTCAAAACACCTTCTTCTGCTCTCTCAACCACGCTCTTTTTATTTCCACACATCTCTCTTACCCTTACGTTACTTACTCGATCAAACCACCTCACAGCACACATTGTCCTCAAACATCTCATTTCCAGCACATCCATCCTCCTGCGCACAACTCTATCCATAGTCCACGCCTCGCAACCATACAACATTGTTGGAACCACTATTCCTTGAAACATACCCATTTTTGCTTTCCGAGATAATGTTCTCGACTTCCACACATTCTTCAAGGCCCCCAGAATTTTCGCCCCCTCCCCCACCCTATGATCCACTTCCGCTTCCATGGTTCCATCCGCTGCCAGATCCACTCCCAGATATCTAAAACACTTCACTTCCTCCAGTTTTTCTCCATTCAAACTCACCTCCCAATTGATTTGACCCTCAACCCTACTGTACCTAATAACCTTGCTCTTATTCACATTTACTCTTAACTTTCTTCTTCCACACACTTTACCAAACTCAGTCACCAGCTTCTGCAGTTTCTCACATGAATCAGCCACCAGCGCTGTATCATCAGCGAACAACAACTGACTCACTTCCCAAGCTCTCTCATCCCCAACAGACTTCATACTTGCCCCTCTTTCCAAAACTCTTGCATTTACCTCCCTAACAACCCCATCCTTAAACAAATTAAACAACCATGGAGACATCACACACCCCTGCCGCAAACCTACATTCACTGAGAACCAATCACTTTCCTCTCTTCCTACACGTACACATGCCTTACATCCTCGATAAAAACTTTTCACTGCTTCTAACAACTTTCCTCCCACACCATATATTCTTAATACCTTCCACAGAGCATCTCTATCAACTCTATCATATGCCTTCTCCAGATCCATAAATGCTACATACAAATCCATTTGCTTTTCTAAGTATTTCTCACATACATTCTTCAAAGCAAACACCTGATCTACACATCCTCTACCACTTCTGAAACCACACTGCTCTTTCCCAATCTGATGCTCTGTACATGCCTTCACCCTCTCAATCAATACCCTCCCATATAATTTACCAGGAATACTCAACAAACTTATACCTCTGTAATTTGAGCACTCACCCTTATCCCCTTTGCCTTTGTACAATGGCACTATGCACGCATTCCGCCAATCCTCAGGCACCTCACCATGAGTCATACATACATTAAATAACCTTACCAACCAGTCAACAATACAGTCACCCCCTTTTTTAATAAATTCCACTGCAATACCATCCAAACCTGCTGCCTTGCCGGCTTTCATCTTCCGCAAAGCTTTCACTACCTCTTCTCTTTTTACCAAATCATTATCCCTAACCCTCTCACTTTGCACACCACCTCGACCAAAGTGTTTTGGGAGCAGCTGAATGAGTGTGTTAGTGGTTTTGATGCACGAGTCCGGGTTATAGTGATGGGTGATTTAAATGCAAAGGTGAGTAATGTGGCAGTTGAGGGAATAATTGGTATACATGGGGTGTTCAGTGTTGTAAATGGAAATGGTGAAGAGCTTGTAGATTTATGTGCTGAAAAAGGACTGATGATTGGGAATACCTGGTTTAAAAAGCGAGATATACATAAGTATACTTATGTAAGTAGGAGAGATGGCCAGAGAGCGTTATTGGATTACGTGTTAATTGACAGGCGTGCGAAAGAGAGACTTTTGGATGTTAATGTGCTGAGAGGTGCAACTGGAGGGATGTCTGATCATTATCTTGTGGAGGCTAAGGTGAAGATTTGTATGGGTTTTCAGAAAAGAAGAGTGAATGTTGGGGTGAAGAGGGTGGTGAGAGTAAGTGAGCTTGGGAAGGACACCTGTGTGAGGAAGTACCAGGAGAGACTGAGTACAGAATGGAAAAAGGTGAGAACAATGGAAGTAAGGGGAGTGGGGGAGGAATGGGATGTATTTAGGGAATCAGTGATGGATTGCGCAAAAGATGCTTGTGGCATGAGAAGAGTGGGAGGTGGGTTGGTTAGAAAGGGTAGTGAGTGGTGGGATGAAGAAGTAAGAGTATTAGTGAAAGAGAAGAGAGAGGCATTTGGACGATTTCTGTAGGGAAAAAATGCAATTGAGTGGGAGATGTATAAAAGAAAGAGACAGGAGGTCAAGAGAAAGGTGCAAGAGGTGAAAAAAAGGGCAAATGAGAGTTGGGGTGAGAGAGTATCATTAAATTTTAGGGAGAATAAAAAGATGTTCTGGAAGGAGGTAAATAAAGTGCGTAAGACAAGGGAGCAAATGGGAACTTCAGAGAAGGGCGCAAATGGGGAGGTGATAACAAGTAGTGGTGATGTGAGAAGGAGATGGAGTGAGTATTTTGAAGGTTTGTTGAATGTGTTTGATGATAGAGTGGCAGATATATATATATATATATATATATATATATATATATATATATATATATATATATATATATATATATATATATATATATATATATCCCTGGGGATAGGGGAGAAAGAATACTTCCCATGCATTCCTCACCTGTCGTAGAGCACGACTAAAGGGGACGGGAGCACGGGGCTATAAACCCTCCCCTCCTTGTATTTTAACTTTCTAAAAGGGGGAAACAGAAGGAGTCATGTGGGGAGGGCTCATATCGAAGGCTCAGATTGGGGTGTCTAAATGTGTGTGGATGTCACCAAGATGAGAAAAAAGGAGATAGGTAGTATGATTGAGGAAAGGAACCTGGATGTTTTGGCTCTGAGTGAAACGAAGCTCAAGGGTAAAGGGGAAGAGTGGTTTGGGAATGTCTTGGGAGTAAAGTCAGGGGTTGGTGAGAGGACAAGAGCAAGGGAAGGAGTAGCAGTACTCCTGAAACATGAGTTGTGGGAGTATGTGATAGAGTGTAAGAAAGTAAATTCTGGATTGATATGGGTAAAACCTAAAAGTTGATGGAGAGAGATGGGTGATTATTGGTGCATATGCATCTGGGCATGAGAAGAAAGATTATGAGAGGCAAGTGTTTTGGGAGCAGCTGAATGTGTTACTGGTTTTGACGCACAAGACTGGGTTATAGTGATGAGTGATTTGAATGCAAAGGTGAGTAATGTGGCAGTTGAGGGAATAATTGGTATACATGGGGAGTTCAGTGTTGTAAATGGAAATGGTGAAGAGCTTGTAGATTTATGTGCTGAAAAAGGACTGGTGATTGGGAATACCTGGTTCAAAAAGCAAGATATACATAAGTATACGTATGTAAGTAGGAGAGATGGCTAGAGAGCGTTATTGGATTACGCATTAATTGACAGGCGCGCGAAAGCGAGACTTTTGGATGTTAATATGCTGAGAGGTGCAACTGGAGGGATGTCTGATCATTATCTTGTGGAGGTGAAGGTGAAGATTTGTAGGGGTTTTCAGAAAAGAAGAGAGAATGTTGGAGTGAAGCGAGTGGTATGATAAGTGAGCTTGGGAAGGAGACTTGTGTGAGGAAGTACCAGGAGAGACTGAGTGCAGAATGGAAAAAGGTGAGAACAAAGGAGGTAAGGGGAGTGGGGGAGGAATGGGATGTATTTTGGGAAGCAGTGATGGCTTGCGCAAAAGATGCTTGTGGCATGAGAAGTGTGGGAGGTGGGTTGATTAGAAAGGGTAGTGAGTGGTGGGATGAAGAAGCAAGATTATTAGTGAAAGAGAAGAGAGAAGCATTTGGACGATTTTTGCAGAGAAAAAATGCAAATGAGTGGGAGATGTATAAAAGAAAGAGGCAGGAGGTCAAGAGAAAGGTGCAAGAGGTGAAAAAGAGGGCAAATGAGAGTTGGGGTGAGAGAGTATCATTAAATTTTAGGGAGAATAAAATGATGTTTTGGAAGGAGGTAAACAAAGTGCGTAAGACAAGAGAGCAAATGGGAACTTCAGTGAAGGGGGCTAATGGGGTGATAACAAGAAGTGGTGATGTGAGAAGGAGATGGAGTGAGTATTTCGAAGGTTTGTTGAATGTGTTTGATGATAGAGTGGCAGATATAGAGTGTTTTGGTCAAGGTGGTGTGCAAAGTGAGAGGGTTAGGGAAAATGCTTTGGTAAACAGAGAAGAGGTAGTAGAAGCTTTGCGGAAGATGAAAGCCGGCAAGGTAGCAGGTTTGGATGGTATTGCAGTGGAATTCATTAAAAAAGGGGGTGACTGTATTGTAGACTGGATGGTAAGGTTATTTAATGTATGTATGATTCAGGGTGAGGTGCTTGAGGATTGTTGGAATGCTTGCATAGTGCCATTGTACAAAGGCAAAGGGGATAAGAGTGAGTGCTCAAATTACAGGGGTATAAGTTTGTTGAGTATTCCTGGTAAATTATATGGGAGGGTATTGATTGAGAGGGTAAAGGCATGTACAAAGCATCAGATTGGGGAAGAGCAGTGTGGTTTCAGAAGTGGTAGAGGATGTGTGGATCAGGTGTTTGCTTTGAAAAATGTATGTGAGAAATACTTAGAAAAGCAAATGGATTTGTATGTAGCATTTATGGATCTGGAGAAGGCATATGATAGAGTTGATAGAGATGCTCTGTGGAAGGTATTAAGAATATATGGTGTGGGAGGCAATTTGTTAGAAGCAGTGAAAAGTTTTTATCGAGCCTCGAAGAATGTTTGGAAGTCGAGATCATTATCTCCGAAAGCAAAAATGAGTATGTTTGAAGGAATAGTAGTTCCAACAATGTTGTATGGTTGTGAGGTGTGGGCTATGGATAGAGTTGTGCGCAGGAGGGTGGATGTGCTGGAAATGAGATGTTTGAGGACAATATGTGGTGTGAGGTGGTTTGATCGAGTAAGTAATGTAAGGGTAAGAGAGATGTGTGGTAATAAAAAGAGTGTGGTTGAGAGAGCAGAAGAGGGTGTTTTGAAATGGTTTGGTTACAGCGAGAGAATGATTGACCAAGAGGATATATGTGTCAGAGGTGGAGGGAACGAGGAGAAGTGGGAGACCAAATTGGAGGTGGAAAGATAGAGTGAAAAAGATTTTGAGTGATCGGGGCCTGAACATGCTGGAGGGTGAAAGGCGTGCAAGGAATAGAGTGAATTGGAACGGTGTGGTATACCGGGGTTGACGTGCTATCAATGGATTGAACCAGGGCATGTGAAGCGTCTGGGGTAAACCATGGAAAGTTCTGTGGGACTTGGATGTGGAAAGGGAGCTGTGGTTTCGGTGCATTATTACATGACAGCTAGAGACTGAGTGCGAACGAATGGGGCCTTTGTTGTCTTTTCCTAGCGCTACCTTGCACACATGAGGGGGGAGGGGGGTGTTATTACATGTGTGGTGAGGTGGTGATGGGAATAAATAAAGGCAGACAGTATGAATTATGTACATGTGTATATATGTATATGTCTGTGTGTGTATATATATGTATACGTTGAGATGTATAGGTATGTATATTTGCGTGTGTGGACGTCTATGTATATTCCTTGCCCTCCTTTCACCCTCCTGCATGTTCAGGCCCCGATCACACAAAATCTTTTTCACTCCATCTTTCCACCTCCAATTTGGTCCCTCTTCTCCTCGTTCCCTCCACCTCCGACACATATATCCTCTTGGTCAATCTTTCCTCACTCATTCTCTCCATGTGCCCAAACCATTTCAAAACACCCTCTTAGGCTCTCTCAACCACACTCATTTTATTTCCACACATCTCTCTTACCCTTACGTTACTTACTCGCTCAAACCACCTCACACCACACATTGTCCTCAAACATCTCATTTCCAGCACATCCATCCTCCTGCGCACAACTCTATCCATAGCCCACGCCTCGCAACCATACAACATTGTTGGAACCACTATTCCTTGAAACATACCCATTTTTGCTTTCCGAGATAATGTTCTCGACTTCCACACATTCTTCAAGGCTCCCAGAATTTTCGCCCCCTCCCCCACCCTATGGTCCACTTCCGCTTCCATGGTTCCATCCGCTGCCAGATCCACTCCCAGATATCTAAAACACTTCACTTCCTCCAGTTTTTCTCCATTCAAACTCACCTCCCAATTGACTTGACCCTCAACCCTACTGTACCTAATCACCTTGCTCTTATTCACATTTACTCTTAACTTTCTTCTTTCACACACTTTACCAAACTCAGTCACCAGCTTCTGCAGTTTCTCACATGAATCAGCCACCAGCGCTGTATCATCAGCGAACAACAACTGACTCACTTCCCAAGCTCTCTCATCCCCAACAGACTTCATACTTGCCCCTCTTTCCAAAACTCTTGCATTCACCTCCCTAACAACCCCATCCATAAACAAATTAAACAACCATGGAGACATCACACACCCCTGCCGCAAACCTACATTCACTGAGAACCAATCACTTTCCTCTCTTCCTACACGTACACATGCCTTACATCCTCGATAAAAACTTTTCACTGCTTCTAACAACTTGCCTCCCACACCATATATTCTTAGTACCTTCCACAGAGCATCTCTATCAACTCTATCATATGCCTTCTCCAGATCCATAAATGCTACATACAAATCCATTTGCTTTTCTAAGTATTTCTCACATACATTCTTCAAAGCAAACACCTGATCTACACATCCTCTACCACTTCTGAAACCACACTGCTCTTTCCCAATCTGATGCTCTGTACATGCCTTCACCCTCTCAATCAATACCCTCCCATATAATTTACCAGGAATACTCAACAAACTTATACCTCTGTAATTTGAGCACTCACCCTTATCCCCTTTGCCTTTGTACAATGGCACTATGCACGCATTCCACCAATCCTCAGGCACCTCACCATGAGTCATACATACATTAAATAACCTTACCAACCAGTCAACAATACAGTCACCCCCTTTTTTAATAAATTCCACTGCAATACCATCCAAACCTGCTGCCTTGCCGGCTTTCATCTTCCGCAAAGCTTTTACAGCCTGTTCTCTTTTTACCAAATCATTATCCCTAACCCTCTCACTTTGCACACCACCTCGACCAAAGTGTTTTGGGAGCAGCTGAATGAGTGTGTTAGTGGTTTTGATGCACGAGTCCGGGTTATAGTGATGGGTGATTTAAATGCAAAGGTGAGTAATGTGGCAGTTGAGGGAATAATTGGTATACATGGGGTGTTCAGTGTTGTAAATGGAAATGGTGAAGAGCTTGTAGATTTATGTGCTGAAAAAGGACTGATGATTGGGAATACCTGGTTTAAAAAGCGAGATATATATAAGTATACTTATGTAAGTAGGAGAGATGGCCAGAGAGCGTTATTGGATTACGTGTTAATTGACAGGCGTGCGAAAGAGAGACTTTTGGATGTTAATGTGCTGAGAGGTGCAACTGGAGGGATGTCTGATCATTATCTTGTGGAGGCTAAGGTGAAGATTTGTATGGGTTTTCAGAAAGAAGAGTGAATGTTGGGGGTGAAGAGGGTGGTGAGAGTAAGTGAGCTTGGGAAGGACACCTGTGTGAGGAAGTACCAGGAGAGACTGAGTACAGAATGGAAAAAGGTGAGAACAATGGAAGTAAGGGGAGTGGGGGAGGAATGGGATGTATTTAGGGAATCAGTGATGGATTGCGCAAAAGATGCTTGTGGCATGAGAAGAGTGGGAGGTGGGTTGGTTAGAAAGGGTAGTGAGTGGTGGGATGAAGAAGTAAGAGTATTAGTGAAAGAGAAGAGAGAGGCATTTGGACGATTTCTGCAGGGAAAAAATGCAATTGAGTGGGAGATGTATAAAAGAAAGAGACAGGAGGTCAAGAGAAAGGTGCAAGAGGTGAAAAAAAGGGCAAATGAGAGTTGGGGTGAGAGAGTATCATTAAATTTTAGGGAGAATAAAAAGATGTTCTGGAAGGAGGTAAATAAAGTGCGTAAGACAAGGGAGCAAATGGGAACTTCAGAGAAGGGCGCAAATGGGGAGGTGATAACAAGTAGTGGTGATGTGAGAAGGAGATGGAGTGAGTATTTTGAAGGTTTGTTGAATGTGTTTGATGATAGAGTGGCAGATATATATATATATATATATATATATATATATATATATATATATATATATATATATATATATATACATATATATATATATCCCTGGGGATAGGGGAGAAAGAATACTTCCCATGCATTCCTCACCTGTCGTAGAGCACGACTAAAGGGGACGGGAGCACGGGGCTATAAACCCTCCCCTCCTTGTATTTTAACTTTCTAAAAGGGGGAAACAGAAGGAGTCATGTGGGGAGGGCTCATATCGAAGGCTCAGATTGGGGTGTCTAAATGTGTGTGGATGTCACCAAGATGAGAAAAAAGGAGATAGGTAGTATGATTGAGGAAAGGAACCTGGATGTTTTGGCTCTGAGTGAAACGAAGCTCAAGGGTAAAGGGGAAGAGTGGTTTGGGAATGTCTTGGGAGTAAAGTCAGGGGTTGGTGAGAGGACAAGAGCAAGGGAAGGAGTAGCAGTACTCCTGAAACATGAGTTGTGGGAGTATGTGATAGAGTGTAAGAAAGTAAATTCTGGATTGATATGGGTAAAACCTAAAAGTTGATGGAGAGAGATGGGTGATTATTGGTGCATATGCATCTGGGCATGAGAAGAAAGATTATGAGAGGCAAGTGTTTTGGGAGCAGCTGAATGTGTTACTGGTTTTGATGCACAAGACTGGGTTATAGTGATGAGTGATTTGAATGCAAAGGTGAGTAATGTGGCAGTTGAGGGAATAATTGGTATACATGGGGAGTTCAGTGTTGTAAATGGAAATGGTGAAGAGCTTGTAGATTTATGTGCTGAAAAAGGACTGGTGATTGGGAATACCTGGTTCAAAAAGCAAGATATACATAAGTATACGTATGTAAGTAGGAGAGATGGCTAGAGAGCGTTATTAGATTACGCGTTAATTGACAGGCGCGCGAAAGCGAGACTTTTGGATGTTAATGTGCTGAGAGGTGCAACTGGAGGGATGTCTGATCATTATCTTGTGGAGGTGAAGGTGAAGATTTGTAGGGGTTTTCAGAAAAGAAGAGAGAATGTTGGAGTGAAGCGAGTGGTATGATAAGTGAGCTTGGGAAGGAGACTTGTGTGAGGAAGTACCAGGAGAGACTGAGTGCAGAATGGAAAAAGGTGAGAACAAAGGAGGTAAGGGGAGTGGGGGAGGAATGGGATGTATTTTGGGAAGCAGTGATGGCTTGCGCAAAAGATGCTTGTGGCATGAGAAGTGTGGGAGGTGGGTTGATTAGAAAGGGTAGTGAGTGGTGGGATGAAGAAGCAAGATTATTAGTGAAAGAGAAGAGAGAAGCATTTGGACGATTTTTGCAGAGAAAAAATGCAAATGAGTGGGAGATGTATAAAAGAAAGAGGCAGGAGGTCAAGAGAAAGGTGCAAGAGGTGAAAAAGAGGGCAAATGAGAGTTGGGGTGAGAGAGTATCATTAAATTTTAGGGAGAATAAAATGATGTTTTGGAAGGAGGTAAACAAAGTGCGTAAGACAAGAGAGCAAATGGGAACTTCAGTGAAGGGGGCTAATGGGGTGATAACAAGAAGTGGTGATGTGAGAAGGAGATGGAGTGAGTATTTCGAAGGTTTGTTGAATGTGTTTGATGATAGAGTGGCAGATATAGAGTGTTTTGGTCAAGGTGGTGTGCAAAGTGAGAGGGTTAGGGAAAATGCTTTGGTAAACAGAGAAGAGGTAGTAGAAGCTTTGCGGAAGATGAAAGCCGGCAAGGTAGCAGGTTTGGATGGTATTGCAGTGGAATTCATTAAAAAAGGGGGTGACTGTATTGTAGACTGGATGGTAAGGTTATTTAATGTATGTATGATTCAGGGTGAGGTGCTTGAGGATTGTTGGAATGCTTGCATAGCGCCATTGTACAAAGGCAAAGGGGATAAGAGTGAGTGCTCAAATTACAGGGGTATAAGTTTGTTGAGTATTCCTGGTAAATTATATGGGAGGGTATTGATTGAGAGGGTAAAGGCATGTACAAAGCATCAGATTGGGGAAGAGCAGTGTGGTTTCAGAAGTGGTAGAGGATGTGTGGATCAGGTGTTTGCTTTGAGGAATGTATGTGAGAAATACTTAGAAAAGCAAATGGATTTGTATGTAGCATTTATGGATCTGGAGAAGGCATATGATAGAGTTGATAGAGATGCTCTGTGGAAGGTATTAAGAATATATGGTGTGGGAGGCAATTTGTTAGAAGCAGTGAAAAGTTTTTATCGAGCCTCGAAGAATGTTTGGAAGTCGAGATCATTATCTCCGAAAGCAAAAATGAGTATGTTTGAAGGAATAGTAGTTCCAACAATGTTGTATGGTTGTGAGGTGTGGGCTATGGATAGAGTTGTGCGCAGGAGGGTGGATGTGCTGGAAATGAGATGTTTGAGGACAATATGTGGTGTGAGGTGGTTTGATCGAGTAAGTAATGTAAGGGTAAGAGAGATGTGTGGTAATAAAAAGAGTGTGGTTGAGAGAGCAGAAGAGGGTGTTTTGAAATGGTTTGGTTACAGCGAGAGAATGATTGACCAAGAGGATATATGTGTCAGAGGTGGAGGGAACGAGGAGAAGTGGGAGACCAAATTGGAGGTGGAAAGATAGAGTGAAAAAGATTTTGAGTGATCGGGGCCTGAACATGCAGGAGGGTGAAAGGCGTGCAAGGAATAGAGTGAATTGGAACGGTGTGGTATACCGGGGTTGACGTGCTATCAATGGATTGAACCAGGGCATGTGAAGCGTCTGGGGTAAACCATGGAAAGTTCTGTGGGACTTGGATGTGGAAAGGGAGCTGTGGTTTCGGTGCATTATTACATGACAGCTAGAGACTGAGTGCGAACGAATGGGGCCTTTGTTGTCTTTTCCTAGCGCTACCTTGCACACATGAGGGGGGAGGGGGTTGTTATTACATGTGTGGTGAGGTGGTGATGGGAATAAATAAAGGCAGACAGTATGAATTATGTACATGTGTATATATGTATATGTCTGTGTGTGTATATATATGTATACGTTGAGATGTATAGGTATGTATATTTGCGTGTGTGGACGTCTATGTATATTCCTTGCCCTCCTTTCACCCTCCTGCATGTTCAGGCCCCGATTACACAAAATCTTTTTCACTCCATCTTTCCACCTCCAATTTGGTCCCTCTTCTCCTCGTTCCCTCCACCTCCGACACATATATCCTCTTGGTCAATCTTTCCTCACTCATTCTCTCCATGTGCCCAAACCATTTCAAAACACCCTCTTAGGCTCTCTCAACCACACTCATTTTATTTCCACACATCTCTCTTACCCTTACGTTACTTACTCGCTCAAACCACCTCACACCACACATTGTCCTCAAACATCTCATTTCCAGCACATCCATCCTCCTGCGCACAACTCTATCCATAGCCCACGCCTCGCAACCATACAACATTGTTGGAACCACTATTCCTTCAAACATACCCATTTTTGCTTTCCGAGATAATGTTCTCGACTTCCACACATTCTTCAAGGCTCCCAGAATTTTCGCCCCCTCCCCCACCCTATGGTCCACTTCCGCTTCCATGGTTCCATCCGCTGCCAGATCCACTCCCAGATATCTAAAACACTTCACTTCCTCCAGTTTTTCTCCATTCAAACTCACCTCCCAATTGACTTGACCCTCAACCCTACTGTACCTAATCACCTTGCTCTTATTCACATTTACTCTTAACTTTCTTCTTTCACACACTTTACCAAACTCAGTCACCAGCTTCTGCAGTTTCTCACATGAATCAGCCACCAGCGCTGTATCATCAGTGAACAACAACTGACTCACTTCCCAAGCTCTCTCATCCCCAACAGACTTCATACTTGCCCCTCTTTCCAAAACTCTTGCATTCACCTCCCTAACAACCCCATCCATAAACAAATTAAACAACCATGGAGACATCACACACCCCTGCCGCAAACCTACATTCACTGAGAACCAATCACTTTCCTCTCTTCCTACACGTACACATGCCTTACATCCTCGATAAAAACTTTTCACTGCTTCTAACAACTTGCCTCCCACACCATATATTCTTAGTACCTTCCACAGAGCATCTCTATCAACTCTATCATATGCCTTCTCCAGATCCATAAATGCTACATACAAATCCATTTGCTTTTCTAAGTATTTCTCACATACATACATACATATCAACATATATATACATATGCATACACACACACACAAACATGTACACATTCAACTCGCTTGCCTGCACAAGTCATACCGAAAACTTGTTATATCATTTATTGAAGTGACCCACATATGGCATTCTCAAGTTTCAAACCTGCTCTAGTGAATGCATTATACTATGAGAATGTGTTCTCTCTCCCTGTCATCATGTAACCAGCACTATTAAAGCAAAATCCTACAAGTGTGCCTGTTACTAAATGATAGGGAACAAGAACACCCTCCCACATTTTGAGACTGCAAAAATCTTAGCAAATCTGACAAAGTGTGTGGTTAGCCTGTGACTGTGTTAAAAGGATTGGAGAACCTCTGTAAGGAACCAGATAGACTGAGGAAAGGTAGGACTATGGACCACATTTTTGCATATAAGCAGGCAGTTGAGAAAACTTGAGAAAACAGAAAGACTTCATAGTATCTGAGGATTGGAATAAAGTTAATAAAAAAAAATCTCTTTCAGAAATCCACTTATCATGCTATTCAGGCAAGATTCCTCTACCATAACCACATCCAAAAGTCTTAATCAGTTTACTATCATCATGTTCTTGAACATTCTCCACTCACAAACTTCATAATAAGACTAAAAAAATTGTTTTCATTGTGACTTTCTGTCACTAGCACACCACTGCAACTGAAGTCATCAGGTAGCATTTCTGTGCAAACAATGTAACTTCTGTCATGATAATATTTTAATATTCTATCCTTCACCATTTTAATGAATATTTTAATGAATATATGGTTTTAACAAACCACTGATGTGAACACAAAAAGTGACAATGAATTGCATACCAATCCTTTTCGTCATGAGCCTCAGCATATGCCAACTTTAAATACAGCTCAACATGCTTAATATGCTGTCACTATTCTTTCTAAACATAATGATGTCAACTAAATAAAATGATTTCTGCCATCAACACTCATGCTATATAATCACATGCAGATTCATCTGTACACATCAATTACACCTTTTTTCATAATAATCAAAAATGTTTGAGTGGACAGGAATTGGTAAGAATACTTATGAAAAAAAAAAAAATAATAACAAGGTCTGAGTAAGTGCATGGTGCTTGTAAGAAGATGGCAGAACTAGCCCAGTAGACCTGTTTTGATGAGACAGGAAGTAAGACCAGCAATCTTGACATGGACAGTGTTAATATGATTCCAGGCACTACTTTAACACTCCTCAGTCAAGATGGTAGTACCACCCTGAGCGGCTGTTGTCAACAGCCTACAACCTAATGTGTCTCTAAGTGCCCCTAAAGTAGAAAATGCAAAAGAACACACAAAATATCTGTTCAAGATTTCTGAAAGTTGGTTTGGAGAACTACCATAAAGCAAATGCCTTCAATTTGCATAAAAAAAAAAATGCAAAGTTCTGTTAAAAATACTGGTATCCATGTTGGAAAGGTTACCCAGGTTTATCACATCTACCAAATGTCGCATTAATGGATTCTAAGTAGCAAGGTCTTTACAATTAGGTAAAATAGAAGGGTTCCTTTGTCTCTACAGGTGTCTAAAGATATTCTTCACAAGCCAGCAGAAGCAAGCATAAAGGTCAGCTAGCTCTACAATTAAAAGACATGCTGTTGCTGAATGAAAAAACGTACAGTTAAGCTTCACCTAAACTTGGAGCACCCATGTTTAAGAAGTTAAACTTTTTCAAAGCATTTAAGTTCCATCACCTAAAGCACTAATGAATCCATCAAACTTACAACTTAGCATGCCCTCCTGTTGGGTCCAACTTTTTTGTTGCCTTATCTTTTATTTTGTCTTTAATTTTCTGTTTGACTTTGTCTTTGACCTTCCCTCCTACTTTTTCCTTTGCAGTAGTGATGGTATCATTAAGCTTCCCTTTGATGCGATCCACAGTCGAGCGAACACCCTCTCGATCTTCAACAGTCTCGGGTACCACAGGGCTAGGCTGAACCTGAGCCAGAGCCACTGGTGCTCTGGTAACATTAATGTTACTAATTTACCTACAGAAATCTACAACTTATACAAAATAGCAAATAAACTAAAAATAAAAAAATATAAGCAAAATGTGAAAAAAACTAATCTAAGCTCCACAGGAGTTTCAAGACTTCATTCTTAAAAAGACAAAAGGTTAAAGAAAAAGGTAAGCTAGATTTTCACGAGTTGAAGAATGCAATTCAAACCACTATACATGAATAATGGAATCAATGTAACAAAACTAAGACTAAGCCAATATAAAAAAAGACATTAATATATGCATAAATCAAACACTATGGACAATGACACAAAAAATAAGAACTCTGTGCTAGCCAACTGGTTTAGACAATGCAGTGATTGAGTTATGTACTGAATAGAGCTAACTCAAAATACCTCCTGTAAGAGGAAGCTGGACCAAATCCAAGATATGTCTCAAGAAATTTTCTAAGAGTAGTTTTCATTAACATCATTATTTTTCTACAACCTCATTACCACTTTATGGGGCTCCAGCAGCCGTAAGGCTGTAGTACATGGAGGAGGAGGGTAATGACGGACTCTTTGGAGCAAGAAGGTCCACAACAGAACTGTTCTCTTTACCATTCATTGATAACGATACAGCCTCACTGATAGTGACATCTCACTCATGGCATAACCACAAGTGATAAAAACCAGCTTTCACTATCATTATTCACACAGAATTGGGGAATAAAAGATTTCTGAGAATGACCTACTTATACAAGGTTACCATTTGTAAACAAAAAATTTTTGATAAGAATGACAGGCATGATAATAATGGAGGATGTGAATGGATGCAGCCTTTCTTCATCTGTTCCCAAGTGCTACCTCAATGATGCTGGAGGCAGGGATCGGGTGTGGGGGAGAAGAGAAAGTATATCATTATTTTTTTCTTTTCTTTTATACATTAATGCTACTTTCTGTGGGGCAGGGTGGTAATGGGGATGGATGACAGAGAGCATGTATGAATGTGTACATTTGTAAATAAGTATCTTTATGTATGTGTTTATCTTTTATCATATGTGCATGAATATACTTATCTGCATGTATGTATGTGACCAGATGTGCCTTTCTTCGTCTGTTTCCTGGTGCTACATCACCAACACAGAGGTTAGTGCCGTGTCTAGTTGTGGGAAAAAATCTTCAGAAAGTTCTGGTTGTAAAATCATAACTTTAGATAAATAAAACTACCTTAAAGATCTACAACAGTAAAAACAGTTGATTCTAAACTATAAAGCAACATATGTTAAAGAAATTTCTTTCACACATACTTTATTCTGATACTGTATACTACAGTAATCTAATTCTGATGAAAGAATGGCTAAGTCTGCATCATGATTCCATGTAAACTAATGAACTCTAACCTTACAGGATGAGAGAAGGCCTCAGTGCATGCTTACATGATAGTGGACCTTTAAAGGCTTAGAATATCATCAAACAAAGCACAGCAAGTTTTGATGCAAACACATCAACACTCTAAGACCAACTATGCATAACATAACCATCTTTCCTCTACCCACAAACACACAAACAGCAGTTACTATGTGTAGATTCCTGAAATTTCTCACACACCGAAAAGGGTAGATGGAAAGTATAGCTGAGGTACCTTACATATTTCTGTAGAGCAAAAATCATTCTTACACTTATGGAAACCATTCATCTACAATGGTCAGGGGACATATCAAGTTTTTTTTACTTTGCTATGCCAACTAACTGAGGTGAGTAGTGGACACATATTTCTGTTGTGCAAAAATAATTCTTACACTTATAGAAACAATTCATCTACAATGGACAAGGAACATATCAATTTTTTTACTTTGCTGAGCCAACTAACTGTGGTGAGTAGTGGACACTACTTATAACTCTAAGCTAGAGAATCCTGTTTCATTGATCAGAGGAGATGAGCATCAAAGATATAGATAGATAGACAAATAGATCGAGAGATGAGATGGGAAACTAAACTCAGTGAATGATGGACACTACTTACAACTCTTGAGCTAAATAACTCTGTCTCACTGATGTGATGGTAAACCAAACTCAATGAGTGGTGGACACTTCTTTCAACTCTATGCTGGAGAACTCTTTCTTAACTGATGTGATGGTAAACTAAACTCAGTGAGTGGTGGAGACTACTTACCAATCACAAACAAAATCTTTCCTTCATCACTGTTTTGTCATCCTAAAGCTTAAAATAACTCACAATGCTCTCTCACGATAAAGATGGTCACCTGGATCATCAAAGTTGAAGGCACTAACTATTACTTGGCTAACAATAAACAACACAAGAGGCAGAATATCCTAAATATGTAACTTAATAAAAACACTTAGTTCCCTGAAAATTGTCTTCTACCTCTATTAATTCCATTTCACATCTAACAGATACAAACAAAATGCCACTTCATAAAAAGAAATTACTGCAGAGGACAACAGTGTAGATTGGGGCTTCTCTAATAATTTCATTACATACATATTTACTGCCAACTCATGAGTTCCTAGAGCTGGAGGAGTTTTATCAGTATATATCCATGAAATGACTGAAGACAAAACGTGGCATGAAGAGGGTTTATCAAGTAAGTAATGATTGGGTGAGAGAGAGGAAAAGTATGGCTGAAAGCCAAAGAGGGTGTGCTGGAACACTTTGGACACATGAAAAGAATGAGTTAAAAGAAGTCGTAAGTGGAGAAGAACCAAAGTAGACAAGGAAGGATGGAGTAAAAAAAAAAACATTTTGAGTCCTTGGGGGGTCTGAACATGCAGGAGGGTGAAAGGCATTCACGGAATAGAGTGAACTGGAGCAATGTGTTGTCCATGGACTAAACCAGGGCCCATGAAGCAGCTGGGGGAAACTACAGAAAGGTATGTGGAGCCAACTAGTGAAACAAGTAATTTTCTTCATCTGTTCCAGAAACTACCTAGCTAATGCAGGGAATGGTGAATAAGTAAGAAAAAATTAGAGAATATTTTCATCACATTTAGTACAGTATTGTGTACCACATATTTACATATATGACAAACAAATAACATATAAAACCTATATTACTGATGCAAAACACTGTAAAAATTACATGTTCAGATCAGTGTGTGGCCCCAAGTTTTAAAATCCATAAAATCCAAAATTATACTGCAATTTTTGATATTCCAACCTATACTTTCTAGGTCAGAGATATTCTACCAGCAAATCTTGATGGATTCTATTAACCAAAAAAGGAACCACTCTCATATACAAATCTAAAAAAAAATCCTTAAACATATTAACAATCACCAGCTTTAAGGAAACTACTAAAGTATTACAGGTTCGCCACCGATTTTCCGGCACTCTTGGTTCCAAAGCCTTGCCAAATTAACAATTCTGCCTGACCAACTGTGGTCATGTAATAATTCATCAACACACCTCTAACCCGCTAATCATACATCTCCCATGTGTCTAAAGTATGCCATGGACTGCTAGAAATTTAAGTCTAACAAATACCAAATGTAAATTCAATTAATAAATGAAATACATTATATACCTGCTCAGGACTAGTGCTCGTGACCTATGAGTTTCACAAATTCGTCCACATACTCGGCAGTTCCTTCATGGTGTGCAGACCACTTTTCTCCACACACTTTTATTCATGGAAATTCTATGATGCTTCTTGAATCTTTAAATCCATCTTTCACTATAGTCACACTTATGTTGTAATTCAAATTCTTTATGGAACAACTTAGCCTGGTCCATTATCATGCTACCTGACAAGTCCACTCCATCACTCAAATGCTGTCGAAACCATTCCATCATCACTCGATCATGCTCAGTACTCTTACCATCTTTCAAAATTTGTCTAATCGTCATTTGCTTCTTGGAACCGCTGTCTGCATAGAATTTCAACGATTTCTCCCTTTGCTTCTTTATATCATAAACAACTGATGAACCAATACTGTAGATGTTACACAGATTACGCACCGAAACACCACGGTCCATTTTTTTCAACAGCTCTACTTTATCTTGGAATGATATGGACTGGTGTATATGTTTGACGCCACGACTGACACTCTCATATGTCTTAGAAGCCATAGCTAGGGTTAAATCTAAGCAAAATAAGCTAAGAATCACAAACAATTGCAGTATCACAACCAACAAGTGCCATGTAAAGAATGTAAATAAGCGCACCCTACACACAACGCCATCTGTGGCTGCCCAATAAACTAGTCTGGTGGCCACAGTAATTTCAAGTTTTCTCATGTACTTTTGTTCAGACTAAAGGAGGTGCCGAACCATCAGTTGCCGGAAAATCGGTGGTGTACCTGTAATATACTTTAACAGTGTCCTGTGCAGTAATTTCTTTTTAATGAAACAACATTACTACAGAATTACAAGAGGTGCACATACAATTCCTTAGGAGCTGAGTTTTCTCATTTACCAGTGAAGCATGTCACATCAGATATTGTGTGGGTTATGTGTTCAAATACAATAGTTAGAAACTGTAAAGCATGCACTTTCTCTAACTACAGGTTTTGTAAACATTTCATTCATGACACTAAGATTTACTTATTCTCTAGTTCTTTAAAAATGTTGTCAAATGATGAGCAATTATGGAATGCAAAATTCTACTGGTTAGTCTCTTTACTGTATACCCCTGAACTCAAAATTTCTGATGAGATGTGAAACTTACATCGGTAAAGTTTTGAGAGAGAGAGAGAGAGAGAGAGAGAGAGAGAGAGAGAGAGAGAGAGAGAGAGAGAGAGAGAGAGAGAGAGAGAGAGAGAGAGAGAGAGAGAGAGATTGCTGAAAGAAAATTAAACAGATTTATCATATCTCATTCTTAAAAGTCCAATCTATTAATCTAAACATGAACAGAATACTTTTTATCCAACATTTCAAAGGTCTCCAAAACATTTTCTCATTTACTTGGCCATTCAACTGATTCTCCCAAGAGAATACCAACTGTGTGTGGGTCATCCTCACTGCCCTACATATTAGATTTCTAAAGCTTTCATTCCAGCAATGCTTACTAGCCAAACTATCTGACATAAATATTCATCTACTTCTCTTTTCTAAAGATATCAAATTCATTTTGCCCTAGATTTTCACCATTTCACAAGTCAAGTCAGTAACAATTAACTGAAAACTTAAGATGGCACTTTCAACAAGATATATACTAGCTATCTCAAGTTCTGCCATTATCTGCAAATCTCAACCACTTGACATCTTGTGACACACTTCGTGTCCCTAACAATCTCACACACTAAAGTGTTTCATGCCACAGAATGCATCACTTTGCACACATCACATGAATCTTTTAATCAAATACATCAAATGTGTAAACATATGGCTTGTCTAAACCCATACATGATCCATACCTAATCATTAAGCCTAGCTAGTAGAGTCTCGGTCTCAGTAGCTACTGAACACATCATTTGTTTCTCAGTCACAGCAACTACATTCTTCCTGTGTTACTTACCACTGAAATGCAATTTTATCGCTCCCATGGATTTTAAAACAACAAACTATTGAAAAAAATTTTATTGTGCACCTAGCCATCAGTTGAATGTGATAGGTATATTTCTTATAAGCAGATGATAAGCAGGACAGGTTCCAAGAGCAACAGGACACTTGGAGACAAATTCTACATCGATGGTCTGCAAGAGGATCAATCAATCCTCTTACTGTCTTTCAACAAAGTCAATTTTTTCACTTCTTTTCAAGCCTGTATACCTTTCCACTCAGGGTATATACAATCTGATGCAGTCCTAAATTCTTCTCAGTCTAGTTTAGAACACATCTTGAGACTTATTGGCTGTACAATATATAAAAAGAATTTCATGCATTTTCTTGCCAGCTGACAAACTCGTCATTAGGAAACATTCTTCTGTGTAAGCAAGCAAGTTTTACTACTACAAAGATTTTTCAGGCTTTTCCAGTGAATATGAAAATCAGGCAAGAATAAGAGTTCTAAATACGACTCATGCTAGGTATTAACCCTTTCTACTCTCATGAAGGTATAGATGCCTTACTGAAGGCTAAATTTTCTTTCACTCCTAAGTCTACTGTTTTTTTTAAAAGACTACTGAGTGCAATTACCTATTCCACATGAAAAAACATTTGCTTTTACAGTTCTCTGAAATAACGCACTACAGGTGAAGTAAATACTAAATTAAATCCAAAGTTATCAAAGTGGCATCAGTCTATCATTTTAGTAGAAGTGGGTTAAGCAGAGTGTCTGGTTTCACACATTGCTTATGCAAAAGATTTTTTTTTTTTTTTTTGCAGAACCTGGCTATGCAGCACCTAAACTAATAAATCCATCAAACTTACGATAGCTTAGGTGTCTTTTCTTTTATTTTGTCCTTGATTTTCTTTTTGGCTTTGTCTAAGATTCTCCTCAACCCTACTTTAACAGTGTCCTTTGCAGCTTGGACAGTATCACTGATCTTCAATTTGATGCGATCCACAGTCGAGTTAATGCCTTTTCGATCTTCAATAGTCTCAGGTACTACAGAGCTAGGCTGCACCTGTGCCAAAGCCACGTGTGCTCTGACAACATCAATGTCACGAATGTATCTAGTAAATTTACCAATGCAATCTAGATGACATAAAAACAAAAAAGGGATAAAGCTTGTTAGTTTCTACATTGTAAACCCATAAATTCATTCAATCAAAACGTAGATCAGTTATTTGCATTACAAATGAATTTTTGAAAAGATAACACTAACATAAAAAACAGTTACAACATCAAGACATACCTCAGACAAATAACACAGGGTCATGCTCATAAAAAAGAAATAGTGTTGGCTAATTACACATGCTTAGTAACAACTTTATTACAATAATTACAGATGTATTCTAAGGGTGTTATATTACTGTATCATAGGGTCTTGGTATTAAACGATGCAAAAAATCTCCATTCTCAAGAAGCTTTGACCACATAGCTACACTGATAACATTTCAACATAAAGAAACACTGTGAATGACAGATCACGGTAGCACTGACCTACATGCTGACTAAACCATTACCTTATATCAAAAAACCTATGGTGGTACATAAAAGTTAAAATATGACTGTGTGATAAACCAGAACTTTTCCATCTTCTTGGAAGCATGCATTGTTCTATTACATCCCTAAGAAGGTAACTGTTCAAACCCCTTAATTCACTGTCCTATTGTTTGATACCTACTACTTCTAAAGTCCGTCAAGGTTCTATCATGTCTCCTACACCTTTTTTTCCTTTTCTATCAATGATAACCTTTCTTCTTCAAATAACCAAATGCCCTCATACGCTGATGACTTAACAATGAATTCCTCCACATATTTCAATTGTGCTCCCTTCACTTGATCTGCATCTCTTCTTAACACACCTTCCTCAATAAAATCAGACTTGGACAGGATAACTCAGTGGGACAGACAAAATCTAACTAACTTTAATGCCTCCAAGATCCAGTTTCTGCCCAACTCTCTGTTTAGAGTCTCTCAACTTTCCTCTCCCCTTCAAAGGTTCTGTAATTCCATCTCTTGATTCAATGAATATATTTGGTATTACTAACATCCATACTATCTTAGAAACCCTGTACTATGGAAATATCTAAGCCTATCTACGAAACTGGGAGTCTTGTTAAGAAGTCGAATCTTCTTTTCTCCCAAACAGTGGCTCTATTTATTCAAAGGACTGATCTGTCCTTCAATGGAGTACTGTTGTCACATCTGTGGTGGCTCTAGCTCTACATCCTTACTTGACTGAGTTGAATCAAAATCAGTCTGACTTATCAACTCTCCTCGGCTAACTTCAAAACTTGACCTGCTTGCCATACACTGCTACGGTGGTTCACTTTCCCTCTTCTACAGGTCTTACTTTGGTTTTTACTCCCAGGAGCTGGTTGCTCATGTGCCCCTGCCACTAGCTAGACCACACAATACTCAGCACACTGCTGCATCACATGATTACTGTGTGGCTGCTGGCAAATCTTGGGTGGGCCATTATGATAACTGTAACTTTCCCAATACCTCAAAGTTTTGAAACTCTCTATCATCTTACATTTTTCCCACTAACTAACACCAGACACTTTTTAAAAGACAGGTTTTTCAATTCCTCCAAAATCTGCAAAACTTTCATTAACCTCTTTATTTTTTTTTTTTTTTTTTGCTTTGTCGCTGTCTCCCGCGTTTGCGAGGTAGCGCAAGGAAACAGACGAAAGAAATGGCCCAACCCACCCACATACACATGTATATACATACACGTCCACACACGCAAATATAAATACCTACACAGCTTTCCATGGTTTACCCCAGATGCTTCACATGCCCTGATTCAATCCACTGACAGCACGTCAACCCCGGTATACCACATCGATCCAATTCACTCTATTCCTTGCCCTCCTTTCACCCTCCTGCATGTTCAGGCCCCGATCACACAAAATCTTTTTCACTCCATCTTTCCACCTCCAATTTGGTCTCCCACTTCTCCTCGTTCCCTACACCTCCGACACATATATCCTCTTGGTCAATCTTTCCTCACTCATTCTCTCCATGTGCCCAAACCATTTCAAAACACCCTCTTCTGCTCTCTCAACCACGCTCTTTTTATTTCCACACATCTCTCTTACCCTTACGTTACTTACTCGATCAAACCACCTCACACCACACATTGTCCTCAAACATCTCATTTCCAGCACATCCACCCTCCTGCGCACAACTCTATCCATAGCCCACGCCTCGTAACCATACAACATTGTTGGAACCACTATTCCTTCAAACATACCCATTTTTGCTTTCCAAGATAATGTTCTCGACTTCCTCACATTCTTTAAGGCTCCCAGGATTTTCGCCCCCTCCCCCACCCTATGATCCACTTCCGCTTCCATGGTTCCATCCGCTGCCAGATCCACTCCCAGATATCTAAAACACTTTACTTCCTCCAGTTTTTCTCCATTCAAACTTACCTCCCAATTGACTTGACCCTCAACCCTACTGTACCTAATAACCTTGCTTTTATTCACATTTACTCTTAACTTTCTTCTTTCACACACTTTACCTCTTTATAGTTTGATTAAAACCCAGCGTTGATATGGACTTTTGCCCATGACTGGAATGGGGGGATCTTCTATATATGTTAGTATATGGAGGGGGGATGCTATTTCATGTGTGATGGGGTGGTGATGGGAATGGATGAAGGCAGCAAGTATGAATATGTATGTACATGTGTGTGTATATATGTATATGTCTGTGTATGTATACAATGAAATGTATATGTACGGGGATAAGGGAGAAATAATACTTTTCATGCATTCTGCACGTTGTAGAAGGCAACTAAAAGGGAAGGAGCAGGGGGGTGGAATCCTCCCCTCCCGTTCTTTAATTTTCCAAAAGAAGGAACACAGAAGTGAGGATATTCCCTTTAAGGCTCAGTCCTCTGTTCTTAATGCTACCTCGCTAATGTGGGACATGGCGAATATGTATGAAAAGAAAGTGAGTGTATGGGTGTTTATGTATGTATGTGTGTGTGGCTGGGCCATTTTTTGTCTGTTTCCCTGTGCTACCTCGCTGATGCTGGAAACAGTGGTCAAGTATAATAATACTAATAATAGTATTTATGAACTTCTCTATAAAAACAAGCAAATTCACAGCATGCTACAAGGTTTAGTTAAACACATAAAAAAAATAAGAAACAAAGGGGATATTCTGGTGAAGTGAGGATACCCACCATGATGCCATTTAGTAAATCCATTTTCTGTCCTCAGAGGAACAATGGTAAAAAAAAGCAAGAAAATAAAAACCCATTCTTTGAAAATAAAAAATCTTGAGCCATACTTTCCTAATAATGTTTTCTACATGCCACATTTTGCTGTGAATTGAAAAACATTTTCAAATTAATTTCATTGATATAATGTGTATTACAAAAGCATGGACAATGTTAAACAGGAATTCCATTACCTGTATATCATCTCAAACTCCATTTCTGAATCCATGGGTACATCAAATACATTTTGCCTTTTAGCTTTTTCATATACATCCAGAACTTGTTTCCAATGCCCCAAGTGAGGAACAGCTTAAATAATACTGTAGCACTTCTTAATTACTAATTTTACAAACAACAATGATTTCTAATTCAAGAGTAAGGTGTCCATTCACACTTCCATTCTTATCAACAACAGTCCTTTATGGTACACAGTCATTCTGGCACCTTCAGATAATGTGTGCCATCAACCAATCATACATTGTGTATGTCCATCTCTCTTATAATCTACCTCCTTTCCTCATATTTTCTCTCATACTATCAAAGATCTTCATCAACTCATGTCACTTGTGTTAATATCCTTATCATCACATCTTTTCAACTGATTTCAACTAAACTACAAAGGTTAAGAATATCTATTTCTGTTCTTTATCTATATGTGTGATGCCCATTCCCTTTGGAAACTCCCTTGAGAGGGTAGCCACAGCAAGAGTCTCCCAAACTGTTGAACTTCTAAGCTTTTATTGCCTCATCCTTAACAGGCCACTGGCAGAGGGCAACTCTAGTGCAGTGTTTTTGGAGGCTGCTATCTATCTATTTCTCTTACCTAAAAATCTTCATAGTGCAAGTTTCTTACACAGTCAACACAAATTTCTAATTCATTTATACTATTTTTCTGGTCCATGTTTTCTCCACTCTTTGCTCTCCATTCACCATTTTCTAGAAGACTCAGATTATTTCACTCTATGTATACTGTACTTAACTTATTTCATCATACCATTATGTTGTTCCTTTCTTTCCAAATCCAAGTCTTACAGTTTAGTTCCACTAATTTTGTGGCAGCCTCTACTGATGTCTTATTCACATGCCTTCACTTCTCTTCAACCACATTTCACCAGTCCAATTCCTTGGCATATAATTTCTATAGGACATAAGAAACAATAAACTACTTCAACCACACAGCTATGTGTAGTAGTATGTACTGGATTACACACTAACTGATAGCGGTGCAAAAGAAAGACTCTTGGATATGAATGTGCTGGCTGAGAGAGGCAGCTGGTGGATGTCTGATCATTACCTGGTGGAGGCAAGGATGAAAATCTGTAAAAAGTTTTCAGAAAAGAGGAAAAGATATTGGTGAGAAGAGGGTGTTGAAATAAAGTGAGCTTGGAAAAGAAACCTGTGCGAGGAAATATCTGGAGAGACTGAATGTAGAATGGCAAAAAGTGAGAATATGTGAAAGTAAGGAAATGGTGTGGAATGGAAGATATCTAAGGAAGCAGTGCTGGCATGTGCAAGGTAGAAGTGGGCAGCTGAGTAAGGCAGTGAGCAGTGGGATGAAGAAATAAAGATGCTAGTGAAAGAGAAAGGAATTATATATGGGCAGTAATTATGGAGGAGTGTAAATGACTGGGAGATGTAAAGAGAAAGCAGCAAGAGGTCAAGAGGAGGATACAAGGGTGAGCGAGTATCAGTAACTTCAGGGTAAAAAAAAAAAAAAAAAAAAAAAAAAAAAAAAAAAAAGATGCTTTAGAAGGACGTTAATAGGGTGAGAAAAACAAGAGAACAAATGGAAACATCAGTAATGGGGCAAATGAATAAGTGTTAACAGACAGTGATGAGGTGATAGAGTGAGTACACTGAAGGACTGTTAAATGTGGCAGATGCAGGGTGTTTGGGTTCGGGGGATATGCAAAGTGAAACTGGAATGGAAAAAGCTTTGGTGAAAAGAAAAAAGTCTTGCATATCATAAAATGTGGCAAGGCAGCTGGAGTAGCTGGTGTTGCAGACATATTTCTTAAGAAGGGGGCTACTGTGTAGTTTATTGGTTAGTTAGGATTTTCAATGAAAGTATCATGGTAGTAGGTAGGTATGAGCATTAGGTAGTAGTAGTCAGTAGGAACATTAGGTACAAGCCTCTGCAAATACTGCACTAGACTGGCCCTCTACCAGTGTCCTTTTAAGGGTGAAGCATAAAAGGCTACAAAGTAGCACTGGAGTTCACTGGTTATGGAGACTATTGCCAAGGCCACCCCCCTGAGGGACTTCCTGAAGGGAACAGGCATCAGAGATATAGATAGATGGATAGTGTTACAGTGATGCATGTATTATATAGGCACGGCGGACAAAGTTGAGAGTTAACATTAGAGAGGTAAAAGTTTGTCGAGTATACCTGGTGTGTTGCAAAGGAGAGCGATGACTGAAAGAGTGAACGCATGTACAGAGCATCAGGTTGGGGAGGAAAAATGTGTTGACAGGAGTGGTAGAGGATCAGGTGTTTGCTGAAAATAATTTGTAAGAAATAGTAAGAGAAACAGAAGCATCTGTATGAAGCATTTATGGATCTGGAGAATGCTTATGACAGGCTTACAAAGATGCCTTGAGGGACATTTTACGAATATGGTACAGGAGGAAAGCTATTAAAGCAATAAGAAGTTTTTACCATGAGTGTAAGCCAGGTGTAAAAGTAGGAGGTGATGACAGTAAATGGTTCAAAGTGAATGTTGGTCTGCAGCAGGGGTGTGCGATGTCACCATAGCTGAATTTGTTTATGGATGGGGTGGTGAGGGAGTCAAATGCAGGGTCTTGGAGAGTGGGGTGAGTATGCAGTCCACAGAGGGTGAGGGAAGCCTGAAGTGAGGAGACAGCACTGATGGCACATTCAAGTGAGAAACTGCAGATGGTGAATGTGTCTGGGAGAGTGCATGAAAGGATGAAGTTGAGAGTAAATGCAAATAAAAGCAAGGTTGTAAGGTTTAGCAGGGTATATAGACAGATTAGTTAGGGTGTGAGTTTAAATTGAGTGAAGGGGCAATGGTTCTGGAAGCAGTGACAAATGTGTAGAAAGAGAGGTCATTATGTGGGAGAGTGAAAATGAGGATGTTTGAAGGTAAAGCAGTCCCAACGATGTACAGATGTGAGGCATGAGTTATGGATGAGAATGTGCAAAGGAAGGTGGATGCACTGGAAATGAAATGTTTGAGGTCAAAATGTGGTAAGAAGTGGTTTGATTGACTAAGCAACAAAAGGGTATGAGAGAGGTGTGGAAATAAGGGTGTGGTTGAGAAAGCTGAAGAGGGTGCTGAAAGGGTCTGGATATGTGGAGAGAATGAGTGGGAGTTTAAAAAAGAGGATATATGTGTTTGATGTGAAAGGGTAAAGGAGAACGTGGAGACCAAATTGAAGATGAAAGGATGCAGCAAAAAACACTTTGAGTGATCAGGGCCAGAACATGCAAAGGCAATGTGGTATACAGGGGTAGAAGTGCTGTCGACAGACTAAACCAGGGAATATGAAACAGCCAGAGGAAACCATGGAAAGGTCTGTGGGTCTGGTTGTTGATAGGGGGCTGTGGGTCTGATACATTACACATGACATCTAGAGTGTGGGTGTAAACAAATGCAGACATTCTTCACCTGTTCCTGATGCTACCTTGCTTACTTGGGAAATGGCAAACAAGTATGAAGTACGAGGTATATGGAGAGAAATAATTTTTTCATTTGGAAATCATTTCTCTGCAACCATATTTCATGAACCCAATTCCTTGAAACACCATTTCTGTATAACTGCTGATGAGAACAATAAACTAAAAATAATTTTTTAAATAGCTCTATGTAAACAAAGTTTTTAATTTGAAAATAATTTTAACAGGAACACCTAACTGCTGTATTTCCATAGATTAAATATTTGCCTTTTCTATACTTTTTTTTTTTTAAGTTGGAGGCTACAGTCCACATCTAGGATGGGCATTTTTGAAATATGGAGTGGTTAATACAAGGAAATAGAAAAGACAAGGGAAAATATTCATGAAATTTGGAGGGTGCTAGTACAACACTTCTTCAAAACATGTCAGCCAGAACAAGAATAACAGTAAACACCAGCATTCCACTGGGATTCACCAGAATGTTCCAAATTCTTGATTCGAGGCTGGAATTCCTTGATCCCAGTGCTGCCATCATATATTTGTAAAAAGTTCCCTTCCTGGTCCACATAATAAAAATTTTATGACAGGCATGTTGCCAGACCCCGAACAACACCATCTGGTAACACTCATTTACCAATGGCGTCTTAGCTATGTCTCTTCTTTGTATATCAACTAACTGCTTTAAGTCTTGTCATTCTTATATCTCCCCTGAGAATGTGATCATTACATAAAAGTGCACTTGGGAACTTACTGTGTTACATTTTCATGTAATTTTATGCATATACTATATCACGTGCACCACAGTGACTTCTTGCAATATAAGAGGAGTTGTGGGAGTATGTGATAGAGTGTAAGAAAGTAAATTCAAGATTGTTGTAGGTAAAACTGAAAGTGGATCGAGAGAGATGGGTGGTTATTGCTGCCTATGCACCTGGTCATGAGAAGAAAGATCATGATAGGCAAGTGTTTTGGGAGCAGCTGAGTCAGTGTGTCAGCAGCTTTGATGCATGTGACTGGGTTTTAGTGATGGGTGATTTAAATGTGAAGGAGAGTAATGTGGCAGTTGAGGGTTTAATTGGTGTACTTGAGATATTCAGTGTTATGAATGGAAATGGCAGAGCTTGTGAATTTGTGTGCTGAAAAAAAAAAAGACTGGTGATAGGGAATAACTGGTTTAAAAAGAGAGATATACATATGTATATGTAGGTGAGAGGGAGATTATTGGATTACATGTTAATTGATAGGTTTGAAAAGAGACTTTTGGATATCAATGTGCTAAGAGGGGCAGCTGGAGAGATGTCTGATCACTAACTTGTGGAGGCAAAGGTCAAGATTTTGTAGAGGTTTTCAAAAAGAAGAAAGAATGTTAGGGAGAAGAGAGTGGTGAGAGTAAGTGAGCTTGAAAATCTCAAGTGTAGAATGGCAAAAGGAGAGAGCAAATGGCATGAGGGGAGTGGGTGAGGAATGGGATGTATTTAGGGAAGCAGTGATGGCTTACACAAAAGATGCATGTGCCAAGAGAAAAGTGGGAGATGGGCAGATTAGAAAGGGTAGTGAGTGGTGAGAAGAAGGAAAGCTGTTAGTGAATGAAAAAGAGGGGTGTTTGGACAATACTTGCAAGGAAGGAGTGCTAATGACTGGGAGAAGTATGAAAGAAAGCAGCAAGAGGTCAAGAGAAAGGTGCAAGGGTTGAAAAAGAGGGCAAATAGAGTTGGGGTGAGAGAGTATCATTAAATTTTGGGAAAAATAAAAAAAAACATTTTGGAAGGAGGAAAATAACTTCCATAAGACACAAAAACAAATGGGAATACTGGTGAAGGGGGCAAGAGGGGAAGTAATAACAGGTAGTAATGAAATGAGGATATGCAGTATTTTGAAGGTTTGTTGAATAAGTTTCATGACAGAGTGGCAAATATAGGGTGTTTTGGTTGGGGGTGGTGTGCAAAGTGAGAGAGCCAGGGAGAACAATTTGGTTAAGAGAGAAGAGGTAGTGAAAGGTTTGCAGACGATGAAATCTGTCAACTCGACAGGTTCGGATGGTACTGCAGTAGAATTTATCAAAAATGGGGGTGACTATGTTGTTGATTGGTTGGTAAGGAAATCCAAAGTATATATGGATCACGGTGAAGTGCCTGAGAATTGGCAGAATGCATGCATAGTGCCACTGTACAAAGGAAAAGGGGACAAAGGCGAGTGTTCAAACCACAGAGGCATAAATTAGTTGAGTATTCCTGGAAAATAACATGGAAGGGTATTAATAGAGAGCTTGAAGGCATGTATAGAGCATCAGATTGGGGAAGAGCAGTGTGGTTTCAGAAGTGGTAGAGGATGTGTGCATCAGGTGTGTGCTTTGAAGAATGCGTGTAAGAAATACTTAGAAAAACAGATGGATTTGTAAGAAGCACTTATGGATCTGAAGAAGGCATATGATAGGGCTGACAGAGATGCTTTGTGGAAGGTTTTAAGAGTATATGGTGCGGGAGGTAAGTTGCTAGAAGCAGTGAAAAAGTTTTACCAGGGATGTAAGGCATGTGTATGAGTAGGAGGAGAGGAGAGTGATTGGTTCCCAGTGAATGTTGGTCTGTGGCAGGAGTATGTGATGTCTCCATGGTTGTTTAATTTGTTTATGGATGGGAAGGCTAGGGAAGAAAATACAAGAGTTTTGGAGAGAGGGACAAGTATGCAGTCTGTTGGGGATAAGAGGGCCTGGGAAGTTGGGGATAAGAGGGCCTGGGAAGTGAGTCAGATATTGTTCTCTGAAGATACAGCTCTAGTGGTTGATTCAGGTGAGAATTTGCAGAAGTTGGTGACTGAGTTTGGAAAAAAGTGAAAGGAGAAAGTTGAGAGTAAATGTGAATAAGAGCAACATGATACAGCTCTAGTGGTTGCTTCGGGTGAGAAATTGCAGAAGTTGGTGACTGAGTTTGGAAAAGTGTGAAAGGAGAAAGTTGAGAGTAAATGTGAATAAGAGCAATGTTATTAGGTTCAGTATGTTTCAAGGACAGGTTAATTGGGATGTATTAGAGAATGGAGAAAAATTGGAAGGTGTGAAGTATTTTAGACATCTGGGAGCGTACTTAGCAGTGAAAGGAGCGATGGAAGCGGAAGTGAGTCACAGGGGGGAGGATGGGGTGAACATTCTGGGAGTGATGAAGAATGCGTGGAAGGAGAGAACGTTATCTTGGAGAGCAAGAATGGGTATGTATGAAGGAATAGTAGTTCCAACAAAGTTATATGGTTGTGAGACATGGGTTATGTATAGGGTTGTGTGGAGGAGGGAGGATATGTTGGAAATGAAATGTTAGAGGACAATATGTGGTGTGAAGTGGGTTGACTGAGTAAGTAATGAAAGGGTAAGACAGATGTGTGGAAATAAAAAGAGTGTGGTTGAGAGAGCAGAGGAAGGTGTGTTGATATAGTTCAGACATATGAAGAGAAAGAGAGGAAAGACTGACGAAGAGGATATATGTGTCAAAGGAGGAGGGAACAAGGAGAAGCAAGAGACCAAATTGGTGGTGAAAGGATGGAGTGAAAAAGATTTTGAGCAATAAGGGCCTAAACATACAGGAGGGTGAGAGGTATGCAAGGAATAGAGTGAATTGGAAAAATGTGGTATAAGTGCTGTCAATGGACTAAACCAGGGCATGTGAAGTATCTGGGGTAAATCATGGAAAGGTCTGTGGAGCCTGGATGTGGATAGAGAGCTATGGTTTCGGTGCATTACACGTGACAGCTAGAGAGTTAGCGTAAACGAATGTGGCCTTTTTAGTCTTTTTCTGGCGCTACCTTGCTGAAGCAGGGGGTAGCAATGCTGTCTCCTGTGGGGTAGGGTAGTGCTGGGAATGGATGAAGGCAGGCAAGTATGAATATGTGCATGTGTATATATGCATATGACTGTGTATGTGTATGTATATGTGTATATATGCATATGACTGTGTATGTGTATGTATATGTGGATATGTTGATATGTATATGTGCGTGTATGAGCATTTATATCCCTGGGATAGGGGAGAAAGAATACTTCCCATGCATTCTCTGCATGCCATAGAAGGCAACTAAAGGGGATGGGAGCAGGGGGCAAGAAACCCTCCCCTCCTTGTATTTTAACTTTCTAAAAGGGGAAACAGGAGTCATGCAGGGAGTGCTCATCCTCCTCGAAGGCTCAGATTGGGGTGTCTAAATGTGTGTGGATGTAATCAAGATGAGAAAAAAGGAGATAGGTAGTATGTTTGAGGAGAGGAACCTGGATGTTTTGGCTCTGAGTGAAACAAACCTCAAGGGTAAAGGGGAAGAGCGGTTTGGAAATGTCTTGGGAGTAAAGTCAGGGGTTGGTGAGAGGACAAGAGCTAAGGAAGGAGTAGCACTACTCCAGAAACAGGAGTTGTGGGAGTATGTGATAGAGTGTAAAAGTAAACTCTAGATTGATATGGGTGATTATTGGTGCCTATGTTCCTGGTTATGAGAAGAAAGATCATGAGAGGTAAGTGTTTTGGGAGCAGCTGAGTGAATGTGTTAGCAGCTTTGATGCACAAGACCGGGTTATAGTGATGGATGATTTGAATGCAAAGGTGAGTAAAGTGGTAGTTGAGAGTATAATCGGTGTACATGGGGTGTTCATTGTTGTAAATGGAAATGGTGAAGAGCTTGTAGACTCGTGTGCTGAAAAAGGACTGGTGATTGGGAATAACTGGTTTAAAAAGAGAGATATACATAAGTATACGTATGTGAGCAGGAGAGATGGCCAGAGAGTGTATTACATGTGGATTACATGTTAACTGATAGGCATGTGAGAGAGACTTTTGGATGTCAATGTACTGAGAGGGGCAACTGGAGGGATGTCTGATCATCATCTTGTAGAGGCAAAGGTGAATATTTGTAGAGGTTTTCAGAAAAGAAGAGAAAATGGTGAAGATAGTGGTGATGGTAAATGAGCTTGGAAGGGAGACTTGTGTGAAGAAGTCCAAGGAGATATTCAGTGCAGAATGGAAAAATGCGAGAGCAAATGACATAAGGAAAGTGGGGGAGGAATGAGATGTATTCAGGGAAGCAGTTATGGCTTGTGCGAAAGATGCTTGGGCATGAGAAAGGTGAGAGGTGGGCAGATTAGAAAGGGTAGTGAGTAGTGGGATGAAGAAGTGAGATTGTTAGTGAAAGAGAAGAGAGAGGCATTTGGACGAATTTTGCAGGAAGGAGGTAAATAAAGTGAACAAGACAAGAGAACAAATGGGAACATCGGTGAAGGGGGTTAATGGGGAAGTAATAACAAGTAGTGGTGAAGTGAGGAGATGGAGCGAGTAATTTGAAGGTTTGCTGAATGTGTTTGATGATAGAGTGGCAGATATTGGGTGTTTTGGTCGAGGTGGTGTGCGAAGTGAGAGGGTTAGGGAGAATGGTTTGGTAAGCAGAGAAGAGGTAGTCATAGCTTTGCAGAGGATGAAAGCCAGCATAGCGGTGGTATTGGATGGTACTGCTGAGGAATTTATTAAAAAAGGGGGTGACTGTGTTGTTGACTGGATGGTTTGTGAAGATATTCAATGTATGTATGGTTCATGGTGAAGTGCCTGAGGGTCTGCGGAATGCATGCATAGTGCCACTGTACAAAGGCAAAGGGGGATAAAGGTGTGTACAAATCACAAAGGTATAAGTTTACTGAGTATTCCTGGGAAAATATATGGGAGGGTATTGATTAAGAGGGTCAAGGAATGTACAGAGCATCAGACTGGGGAAGAGCAGTATGGTTTCAGAAGTGGTAGATGATGTGTAGATCAGGTGTTTGCTGTGAAGAATGTATGTGAGAAATACTTAGAAAAATAGATGGATCTGTATGAAGCATTTATGGGTCTGGAGAAGGCATATGATAAGAGTTGATAGAGAGGCTTGTGGAAGGTATTAAGAGTATATAGTGTGGGAGGTAAGTTGCTGGAAGCAGTGAAAAGTTTTATTCAAGGATGTATGGCATGCATAAGAGTAAGAAGAGAGGAAAGTGACTGGTTCTCAGTGAACGTCGGTTTGTGGCAGGGGTGCGTGATATCTCATGGTTGTTTCATTTGTTTATGGATGGGGTTTTTAGGGAGGTGAATGCAAGAGTTTTGGAGAGGGGCAAGTATGCTGTCTGTTGTGGATAAGAGGGCTTGGGAAGTGAGTCAGTTGTTGTTCGCTGATAATACAGCACTGGTGGCTAATTCCAGTGAGAAACTGCAGAAGTTGGTGACTGAGTTTGGTAAAGTGTGTGAAAGAAAAAAGCTGAGAGTAAATGTGAATAAGAGCAAGGTTATTAGGTTCAGTAGGGTTGAGGGACAAGTAAATTGGGAGGTAAGTTTGAATAGTGAAAAACTGGTGGAAGTGAAGTGTTTTAGATATCTGAGAGTGGATTTAGCAGCAGATGGAACCATGGAAGCAGAAGTGAGTCACAGGATGGGGGAGGAGGCGAAGGTTCTGGGAGCATTGAAGACTATGTGAAAGGTGAGAATGTTATCACAGAGAGCAAACATGGGTATGTTTGAAGGAATAGGGGTTCCAACAATATTATATGCTTGCGAGGCATGGGCTATAGATAAGGTTGTGCAAAGGAGGGTGGATGTATTGGAAATGAAATGTTTGAGGACAATATGTGGTGTGAGGTGGTTTGATTGATTAAGTGATGAAAGGGTAAGAGAGATGAGATGTTTGGTAATAAAAGGAGTGTGGTTGAGAGAGCAGAGGAGGGTGTATTAAAATGGTTTGGTCCTATGAAGATAATGAATGAGGAAAGACTGACAAAGAGAATATATGTTTCAGAGGTGGAGGGAACGATAAGAAGTGGGAGACTAAATTGGAAGTGGAAGGATGGAGTGAAAAAGATTTTGAGCAATCAGGGCCTGAATATACAGGAGGGTGAAAGGCGTGCAAGGAATAGAGTGAATTGGAACGATGTTAAAGTTATTGCTGCCTATGCACCTGGTCATGAGAAGAAAGATCATGATAGGCAAGTGTTTTGGGAGCAGCTGAGTCAGTGTGTCAGCAGCTTTGATGCATGTGACTGGGTTTTAGTGATGGGTGATTTAAATGTGAAGGAGAGTAATGTGGCAGTTGAGGGTTTAATTGGTGTACTTGAGATATTCAGTGTTATGAATGGAAATGGCAGAGCTTGTGAATTTGTGTGCTGAAAAAAAAAAAGACTGGTGATAGGGAATAACTGGTTTAAAAAGAGAGATATACATATGTATATGTAGGTGAGAGGGAGATTATTGGATTACATGTTAATTGATAGGTTTGAAAAGAGACTTTTGGATATCAATGTGCTAAGAGGGGCAGCTGGAGAGATGTCTGATCACTAACTTGTGGAGGCAAAGGTCAAGATTTTGTAGAGGTTTTCAAAAAGAAGAAAGAATGTTAGGGAGAAGAGAGTGGTGAGAGTAAGTGAGCTTGAAAATCTCAAGTGTAGAATGGCAAAAGGAGAGAGCAAATGGCATGAGGGGAGTGGGTGAGGAATGGGATGTATTTAGGGAAGCAGTGATGGCTTACACAAAAGATGCATGTGCCAAGAGAAAAGTGGGAGATGGGCAGATTAGAAAGGGTAGTGAGTGGTGAGAAGAAGGAAAGCTGTTAGTGAATGAAAAAGAGGGGTGTTTGGACAATACTTGCAAGGAAGGAGTGCTAATGACTGGGAGAAGTATGAAAGAAAGCAGCAAGAGGTCAAGAGAAAGGTGCAAGGGTTGAAAAAGAGGGCAAATAGAGTTGGGGTGAGAGAGTATCATTAAATTTTGGGAAAAATAAAAAAAAACATTTTGGAAGGAGGAAAATAACTTCCATAAGACACAAAAACAAATGGGAATACTGGTGAAGGGGGCAAGAGGGGAAGTAATAACAGGTAGTAATGAAATGAGGATATGCAGTATTTTGAAGGTTTGTTGAATAAGTTTCATGACAGAGTGGCAAATATAGGGTGTTTTGGTTGGGGGTGGTGTGCAAAGTGAGAGAGCCAGGGAGAACAATTTGGTTAAGAGAGAAGAGGTAGTGAAAGGTTTGCAGACGATGAAATCTGTCAACTCGACAGGTTCGGATGGTACTGCAGTAGAATTTATCAAAAATGGGGGTGACTATGTTGTTGATTGGTTGGTAAGGAAATCCAAAGTATATATGGATCACGGTGAAGTGCCTGAGAATTGGCAGAATGCATGCATAGTGCCACTGTACAAAGGAAAAGGGGACAAAGGCGAGTGTTCAAACCACAGAGGCATAAATTAGTTGAGTATTCCTGGAAAATAACATGGAAGGGTATTAATAGAGAGCTTGAAGGCATGTATAGAGCATCAGATTGGGGAAGAGCAGTGTGGTTTCAGAAGTGGTAGAGGATGTGTGCATCAGGTGTGTGCTTTGAAGAATGCGTGTAAGAAATACTTAGAAAAACAGATGGATTTGTAAGAAGCACTTATGGATCTGAAGAAGGCATATGATAGGGCTGACAGAGATGCTTTGTGGAAGGTTTTAAGAGTATATGGTGCGGGAGGTAAGTTGCTAAAAGCAGTGAAAAAGTTTTACCAGGGATGTAAGGCATGTGTATGAGTAGGAGGAGAGGAGAGTGATTGGTTCCCAGTGAATGTTGGTCTGTGGCAGGAGTATGTGATGTCTCCATGGTTGTTTAATTTGTTTATGGATGGGAAGGCTAGGGAGGAAAATACAAGAGTTTTGGAGAGAGGGACAAGTATGCAGTCTGTTGGGGATAAGAGGGCCTGGGAAGTTGGGGATAAGAGGGCCTGGGAAGTGAGTCAGATATTGTTCTCTGAAGATACAGCTCTAGTGGTTGATTCAGGTGAGAATTTGCAGAAGTTGGTGACTGAGTTTGGAAAAAAGTGAAAGGAGAAAGTTGAGAGTAAATGTGAATAAGAGCAACATGATACAGCTCTAGTGGTTGCTTCGGGTGAGAAATTGCAGAAGTTGGTGACTGAGTTTGGAAAAGTGTGAAAGGAGAAAGTTGAGAGTAAATGTGAATAAGAGCAATGTTATTAGGTTCAGTATGTTTCAAGGACAGGTTAATTGGGATGTATTAGAGAATGGAGAAAAATTGGAAGGTGTGAAGTATTTTAGACATCTGGGAGCGTACTTAGCAGTGAAAGGAGCGATGGAAGCGGAAGTGAGTCACAGGGAGGAGGATGGGGTGAACATTCTGGGAGTGATGAAGAATGCGTGGAAGGAGAGAACGTTATCTTGGAGAGCAAGAATGGGTATGTATGAAGGAATAGTAGTTCCAACAAAGTTATATGGTTGTGAGACATGGGTTATGTATAGGGTTGTGTGGAGGAGGGAGGATATGTTGGAAATGAAATGTTAGAGGACAATATGTGGTGTGAAGTGGGTTGACTGAGTAAGTAATGAAAGGGTAAGACAGATGTGTGGAAATAAAAAGAGTGTGGTTGAGAGAGCAGAGGAAGGTGTGTTGATATAGTTCAGACATATGAAGAGAAAGAGAGGAAAGACTGACGAAGAGGATATATGTGTCAAAGGAGGAGGGAACAAGGAGAAGCAAGAGACCAAATTGGTGGTGAAAGGATGGAGTGAAAAAGATTTTGAGCAATAAGGGCCTAAACATACAGGAGGGTGAGAGGTATGCAAGGAATAGAGTGAATTGGAAAAATGTGGTATAAGTGCTGTCAATGGACTAAACCAGGGCATGTGAAGTATCTGGGGTAAATCATGGAAAGGTCTGTGGAGCCTGGATGTGGATAGAGAGCTATGGTTTCGGTGCATTACACGTGACAGCTAGAGAGTTAGCGTAAACGAATGTGGCCTTTTTAGTCTTTTTCTGGCGCTACCTTGCTGAAGCAGGGGGTAGCAATGCTGTTTTCTGTGGGGTAGGGTAGTGCTGGGAATGGATGAAGGCAGGCAAGTATGAATATGTGCATGTGTATATATGCATATGACTGTGTATGTGTATGTATATGTGTATATATGCATATGACTGTGTATGTGTATGTATATGTGGATATGTTGATATGTATATGTGCGTGTATGAGCATTTATATCCCTGGGATAGGGGAGAAAGAATACTTCCCATGCATTCTCTGCATGCCATAGAAGGCAACTAAAGGGGATGGGAGCAGGGGGCAAGAAACCCTCCCCTCCTTGTATTTTAACTTTCTAAAAGGGGAAACAGGAGTCATGCAGGGAGTGCTCATCCTCCTCGAAGGCTCAGATTGGGGTGTCTAAATGTGTGTGGATGTAATCAAGATGAGAAAAAAGGAGATAGGGAGTATGTTTGAGGAGAGGAACCTGGATGTTTTGGCTCTGAGTGAAACAAACCTCAAGGGTAAAGGGGAAGAGCGGTTTGGAAATGTCTTGGGAGTAAAGTCAGGGGTTGGTGAGAGGACAAGAGCTAAGGAAGGAGTAGCACTACTCCAGAAACAGGAGTTGTGGGAGTATGTGATAGAGTGTAAAAGTAAACTCTAGATTGATATGGGTGATTATTGGTGCCTATGTTCCTGGTTATGAGAAGAAAGATCATGAGAGGTAAGTGTTTTGGGAGCAGCTGAGTGAATGTGTTAGCAGCTTTGATGCACAAGACCGGGTTATAGTGATGGATGATTTGAATGCAAAGGTGAGTAAAGTGGTAGTTGAGAGTATAATCGGTGTACATGGGGTGTTCATTGTTGTAAATGGAAATGGTGAAGAGCTTGTAGACTCGTGTGCTGAAAAAGGACTGGTGATTGGGAATAACTGGTTTAAAAAGAGAGATATACATAAGTATACGTATGTGAGCAGGAGAGATGGCCAGAGAGTGTATTACATGTGGATTACATGTTAACTGATAGGCATGTGAGAGAGACTTTTGGATGTCAATGTACTGAGAGGGGCAACTGGAGGGATGTCTGATCATCATCTTGTAGAGGCAAAGGTGAATATTTGTAGAGGTTTTCAGAAAAGAAGAGAAAATGGTGAAGATAGTGGTGATAGGTAAATGAGCTTGGAAGGGAGACTTGTGTGAAGAAGTCCAAGGAGATATTCAGTGCAGAATGGAAAAATGCGAGAGCAAATGACATAAGGAAAGTGGGGGAGGAATGAGATGTATTCAGGGAAGCAGTTATGGCTTGTGCGAAAGATGCTTGGGCATGAGAAAGGTGAGAGGTGGGCAGATTAGAAAGGGTAGTGAGTAGTGGGATGAAGAAGTGAGATTGTTAGTGAAAGAGAAGAGAGAGGCATTTGGACGAATTTTGCAGGAAGGAGGTAAATAAAGTGAACAAGACAAGAGAACAAATGGGAACATCGGTGAAGGGGGTTAATGGGGAAGTAATAACAAGTAGTGGTGAAGTGAGGAGATGGAGCGAGTAATTTGAAGGTTTGCTGAATGTGTTTGATGATAGAGTGGCAGATATTGGGTGTTTTGGTCGAGGTGGTGTGCGAAGTGAGAGGGTTAGGGAGAATGGTTTGGTAAGCAGAGAAGAGGTAGTCAAAGCTTTGCAGAGGATGAAAGCCAGCATAGCGGTGGTATTGGATGGTACTGCTGAGGAATTTATTAAAAAAGGGGGTGACTGTGTTGTTGACTGGATGGTTTGTGAGGATATTCAATGTATGTATGGTTCATGGTGAAGTGCCTGAGGGTCTGCGGAATGCATGCATAGTGCCATTGTACAAAGGCAAAGGGGGATAAAGGTGTGTACAAATCACAAAGGTATAAGTTTACTGAGTATTCCTGGGAAAATATATGGGAGGGTATTGATTAAGAGGGTCAAGGAATGTACAGAGCATCAGACTGGGGAAGAGCAGTATGGTTTCAGAAGTGGTAGATGATGTGTAGATCAGGTGTTTGCTGTGAAGAATGTATGTGAGAAATACTTAGAAAAATAGATGGATCTGTATGAAGCATTTATGGGTCTGGAGAAGGCATATGATAAGAGTTGATAGAGAGGCTTGTGGAAGGTATTAAGAGTATATAGTGTGGGAGGTAAGTTGCTGGAAGCAGTGAAAAGTTTTATTCAAGGATGTATGGCATGCATAAGAGTAAGAAGAGAGGAAAGTGACTGGTTCTCAGTGAACGTCGGTTTGTGGCAGGGGTGCGTGATATCTCATGGTTGTTTCATTTGTTTATGGATGGGGTTTTTAGGGAGGTGAATGCAAGAGTTTTGGAGAGGGGCAAGTATGCTGTCTGTTGTGGATAAGAGGGCTTGGGAAGTGAGTCAGTTGTTGTTCGCTGATAATACAGCACTGGTGGCTAATTCCAGTGAGAAACTGCAGAAGTTGGTGACTGAGTTTGGTAAAGTGTGTGAAAGAAAAAAGCTGAGAGTAAATGTGAATAAGAGCAAGGTTATTAGGTTCAGTAGGGTTGAGGGACAAGTAAATTGGGAGGTAAGTTTGAATAGTGAAAAACTGGTGGAAGTGAAGTGTTTTAGATATCTGAGAGTGGATTTAGCAGCAGATGGAACCATGGAAGCAGAAGTGAGTCACAGGATGGGGGAGGAGGCGAAGGTTCTGGGAGCATTGAAGACTATGTGAAAGGTGAGAATGTTATCACAGAGAGCAAACATGGGTATGTTTGAAGGAATAGGGGTTCCAACAATATTATATGCTTGCGAGGCATGGGCTATAGATAAGGTTGTGCAAAGGAGGGTGGATGTATTGGAAATGAAATGTTTGAGGACAATATGTGGTGTGAGGTGGTTTGATTGATTAGGTGATGAAAGGGTAAGAGAGATGAGATGTTTGGTAATAAAAGGAGTGTGGTTGAGAGAGCAGAGGAGGGTGTATTAAAATGGTTTGGTCCTATGAAGATAATGAATGAGGAAAGACTGACAAAGAGAATATATGTTTCAGAGGTGGAGGGAACGATAAGAAGTGGGAGACTAAATTGGAAGTGGAAGGATGGAGTGAAAAAGATTTTGAGCAATCAGGGCCTGAATATACAGGAGGGTGAAAGGCGTGCAAGGAATAGAGTGAATTGGAACGATGTATACCAGAGTTAACGTGGTCACTGGATTGAACCAGTACATGTGAAGCATCTGATAAGAGTTGACAGAGATGCTTTGTGGAAGGATTTAAGAGTATATGACATGGGAGGTAAGTAGCTAGAAGCAGTGAAAAGTTTTTACCAAGGATGTAAGGCATTTGTACGAATAAGAAGAGAGGAAAGTGATTGTTTCCCAGTGAAAGTTGGTTTAAAGATAGGGGTGAATCATATCTCCATGGCTGTTTAATTTGTTTATGGATGGGGTTGTTAGAGAGGTGAATGCAAGAATTCTGGAGAGAGAGGCATGTGTGCAGTCTATTCTGGATGAGAAGGCTTGGGAAGTGAGTTAGTTGTTGTTCGCTGATGATACAGCACTGGTGGCTGATTCCAGTGAGAAACTGCAGAAGTTGGTGCCTGAGTTTGGTAAAGTGTGAGAAAGAAGAAAGTTGAGAGTAAATGTGAATAAGAGCAAGGTTATTAGCTTCAGTAGGGATGAGGGACAAGTAAATTGGGAGGTAAGTTTGAATGGAAAAAAACTGGAGGAAGTGAAGTGTTTTAGATATCTGGGAGTGGATTTAGCAGCAGTTGGAACCATGGAAGTGGAAGTGAGTCACAGGGTGGGGGAAGGGGCAAAGGTTCTGGGAGCATTGAAGAATATGTTGAAGGCGGGAACGTTACCTTAGAGAGCAAAAATGGGTATGTTTGAAGGAAAATTGGTTCCAACAATGTTATATGGGTGCAAGGCATTGGCTATACATAGGATTGTGTGGAGGAGGGGAGATGTGTTGGAAATGAGATGTTTGAGGACAATATGTGGTGTGAGGTGGTTTGATCTAGTAAGTAATGAAAGGGTAGGAGAGATGTGTGGTAATGAAAAGGGTTTGGTTGAGGTTGAAAGAGCAAAAGAAGGTTTTTCAAAATAGTTTGGTCACATGGATATAATGAGAGAGGAAAGATTGACAAAGAGGATATTTGCATCAGAGGTGGAGGGAATGAGAAGTTGAAGACTACATTGGAGGTGTAAGGATGGAGTGAAAAAGATTTTGTACGATAGGGGCCTGAACATAGAGAAGGGTGAAAGGCACGCAAGGAATAGAGTGAATTGGAACGATGTGGTATACCGGGGTCTATGTGCTGTCAATGGATTGAACCAGGGCATGTGAAGCGTCTGAGGTAAACCATGGAAAGTTTTGTGGGGCCTGGATGTGGAAAGGGAGCTGTGGTTTCGGGCATTATTGCATGACAGCTAGAGACTGAGTGTGAACGAATGGGGCCTTTGTTGTCTTTTCCTAGCGCTACCTCGCACACATGAGGGGGGAGGGGATGGTATTCCATGTGTGGCGAGGTGGCGATGGGAATGAATAAAGGCAGACAGTGTGAATTGTGTGCATGGGTATACAGGTATGTGTCTGTGTGTGTATATATATGCGTACATTGAGATGTATAGGTATGTATATTTGCGTGTGTGGACGTGTATGTATATACATGTGTATGGGGGTGGGTTGGGCCATTTCTTTCGTCTGTTTCCTTGCGCTACCTCGCAAATACGGGAGACAGCGACAAAGCAAAATAAAAAATAAATAAATATATATATATGTATATATATATATCTCCCTGGGGATAGGGGAGAAAGAATACTTCCCACGTATTCCCTGCGTGTCGTAGAAGGCGACTAAAAGGGAAGGGAGCGGGGGGGCTGGGAATCCTCCCCTCTCATTTTTTTTTTTTCCAAAAGAAGGAACAGAGAAGAGGGCCAGGTGAGGATATTCCCTCAAAGGCCCAGTCTTCTGTTCTTAACGCTACCTCGCTAATGCGGGAAATAGCGAATAGTATGAAAGAAAAAAGAAAAGATATATATATATATCTGCAGTTTCTCACATGAATCAGCCACCAGCGCTGTATCATCAGCGAACAACAACTGACTCACTTCCCAAGCTCTCTCATCCCCAACAGACTTCATATTTGCCCCTCTTTCCAAAACTCTTGCATTTACCTCCCTAACAATTCCATCCATAAACAAATTAAACAACCATGGAGACATCACACTCCCCTGCCGCAAACCTACATTCACTGAGAACCAATCACTTTCCTCTCTTCCTACACATACACATGCCATACATCCTCGATAAAAACTTTTCACTGCTTCTAACAACTTGCCTCCCACACCATATATTCTTAATACCTTCCACAGAGCATCTCTATCAACTCTATCATATGCCTTCTCCAGATCCATAAATGCTACACACAAATCCATTTGCTTTTCTAAGTATTTCTCACATACATTCTTCAAAGCAAACACCTGATCCACACATCCTCTACCACTTCTGAAACCACACTGCTCCTCCCCAACCTGATGCTCTGTACATGCCTTCACCCTCTCAATCAATACCCTCCCATATAATTTACCAGGAATACTCAACAAACTTATACCTCTGTAATTTGAGCACTCACTCTTATCCCCTTTGCCTTTGTACAATGGCACTATGCACGCATTCTGCCAATCCTCAGGCACCTCACCATGAGTCATACATACATTAAATAACCTTACCAACCAGTCAATAATACAGTCACCCCCTTTTTTTAATAAATTCCACTGCAATACCATCCAAACCTGCTGCCTTGCCGGCTTTCATCTATGGGGGTGGGTTGGGCCATTTCTTTCGTCTGTTTCCTTGCGCTACCTCGCAAACGCGGGAGACAGCGACAAAGCAAAAAAAAAAAAAATATATATATATATCTACGATCAGCTACGGAGGCCTGAGGATACAAGAGATGGACGAGACCCAAGAGACTCGTCTGAACACGGGAAATAGCTGATCTACTTGTGCATGCCCCTACAGAATTAAGAACCATTGCAACACAAACCTCGCCAGGTGGTAGAGTGACCCACATTGTATCGAGACAAGCTTCCCCAGAATTTTTTTAAAGGGGAAGTAAATGTTTATAGTTGTGTTACTGGAGTGATAGTTTTCATACATGGTGCTCTGACAAGAAAATAGTGAAACTGGAAAAGAATGTAGCTTAGACACTAAAGCTTATTCTTTCACTGAAACGTGATCAAATGGAGCATTTTTCTTCAAAGTGATAGAGATGGAAAGCAAAAAGGTGTTTTTCATGAATGTACTGGAAAACATGAGGTCCAGTTAAACTTTTGGTCTGTCAAGACTTTATTATGGCGGATGACCAACTACCTACCCTCATGTATCCAAGATATGGTTGTACTTCGTGTAGTGGAGACAATTGTGAAACATCATAAGCCAATATTCCAATTTCATAAGAGAAGAAGTGGACCAGGCAGTATGATACAGTGGTTAAATTGATGAAAACTACTATTGACGTTTGTGTAAATAAATTATACATTTCCCTTTTCCATAGCCAGAGGTTGAACCATTATGTGACATTCATTTTTCATTTCATTTCCAGCCAGAAGTTTCAGTTTTCTAAATTATTTCTTACATTTTTCATATATATACTTCCCACGTATTCCCTGCGTGTTGTAGAAGGCGACTAAAAGGGAAGGGAGCGGGGGGCTGGAAATCTTCCCCTCTCGTTTTTTTTTTCCAAAAGAAGGAACAGAGAAGGGGGCCAGGTGAGGATGTTCCCTCAAAGGCCCAGTCCTCTGTTCTTAATGCTACCTCACTATCGCGGGAAATGGCGAATAGTATGAAAAAAATATATATATATATATATATATATATATATATATATATATTTTTTTTTGCTTTGTCGCTGTCTCCCGCGTTTGCGAGGTAGCGCAAGGAAACAGACGAAAGAAATGGCCCAACCCACCCCCATACACATGTATATACATATGTCCACACACACAAATATACATACCTACACAGCATTCCATGGTTTACCCCAGACGCTTCACATGCCCTGATTCAATCCACTGACAGCACGTCAACCCCGGTATACCACATCGATCCAATTCACTCTATTCCTTGCCCTCCTTTCACCCTCCTGCATGTTCAGGCCCCGATCACACAAAATCTTTTTCACTCCATCTATCCACCTCCAATTTGGTCTTCCACTTCTCCTCGTTCCCTCCACCTCCGACACATATATCCTCTTGGTCAATCTTTCCTCACTCATTCTCTCCATGTGCCCAAACCATTTCAAAACACCCTCTTCTGCTCTCTCAACCACGCTCTTTTAATTTCCACACATCTCTCTTACCCTTACGTTACTTACTCGATCAAACCACCTCACACCACACATTATCCTCAAACATCTCATTTCCAGCACATCCATCCTCCTGCGCACAACTCTATCCATAGCCCACGCCTCGCAACCATACAACATTGTTGGAACCACTATTCCTTCAAACATACCCATTTTTGCTTTCCGAGATAATGTTCTCGACTTCCACACATTCTTCAAGGCTCCCAGGATTTTCGCCCCCTCCCCCACCCTATGATCCACTTCCGCTTCCATGGTTCCATCCGCTGCCAGATCCACTCCCAGATATCTAAAACACTTTACTTCCTCCAGTTTTTCTCCATTCAAACTTACCTCCCATTTGACTTGACCCTCAACCCTACTGTACCTAATAACCTTGCTCTTATTCACATTTACTCTTAACTTTCTTCTTTCACACACTTTACCAAACTCAGTCACCAGCTTCTGCAGTTTCTCACATGAATCAGCCACCAGCGCTGTATCATCAGCGAACAACAACTGACTCACTTCCCAAGCTCCCCCATCCCCAACAGACTTCATACTTGCCCCTCTTTCCAAAACACTTGCATTCACCTACCTAACAACCCCATCCATAAACAAATTAAACAACCATGGAGACATCACACTCCCCTGCCGCAAACCAACATTCACTGAGAACCAATCACTTTCCTCTCTTCCTACATGTACACATGCCTTACATCCTCGATAAAAACTTTTCACTGCTTCTAACAACTTGCCTCCCACACCATATATTCTTAGTACCTTCCACAGAGCATCTCTATCAACTCTATCATATGCCTTCTCCAGATCCATAAATGCTACATACAAATCCATTTGCTTTTCTAAGTATTTCTCACATACATTCTTCAAAGCAAACACCTGATCCACACATCCTCTACCACTTCTGAAACCACACTGCTCTTCCCCAACCTGATGCTCTGTACATGCCTTCACCCTCTCAATCAATACCCTCCCATATAATTTACCAGGAATACTCAACAAACTTATACCTCTGTAATTTGAGCACTCACTCTTATCCCCTTTGCCTTTGTACAATGGCACTATGAACGCATTCCGCCAATCCTCAGGCACCTCACCATGAGTCATACATACATTAAATAACCTTACCAACCAGTCAATAATACAGTCACCCCCTTTTTCAATAAATTCCACTGCAATATATATATATATATATATATATATATATATATATATATATATATATATATATATATATATATATATATATATACACAATAATACAGTCACCCCCTTTTTTAATAAATTCCACTGCAATACCATCCAAACCTGCTGCCTTGCCGGCTTTTATCTTCCGCAAAGCTTTTACTACCTCTTCTCTGTTTACCAAATCATTTTCCCTAACCCTCTCACTTTGCACACCACCTCGACCAAGACACCCTATATCTGCCACTCTATCATCAAACACATTCAACAAACCTTCAAAATACTCACTCCATCTCCTCACATCCCCACTACTTGTTATCACCTCCCCATTTGCGCCCTTCACTGAAGTTCCCATCTGCTCCCTTGTCTTACGCACTTTATTTACCTCCTTCCAGAACATCTTTTTATTCTCCCTAAAATTTAATGATACTCTCTCACCCCAACTCTCATTTGCCCTTTTTTTTCACCTCTTGCACCTTTCTCTTGACCTCCTGTCTCTTTCTTTTATACATCTCCCACTCAACTGCATTTTTTCCCTGCAAAAATCGTCCAAATGCCTCTCTCTTCTCTTTCACTAATAATCTTACTTCTTCATCCCACCACTCACTACCCTTTCTAATCAACCCACCTCCCACTCTTCTCATGCCACAAGCATCTTTTGCGCAATCCATCACTGATTCCCTAAATACATCCCATTCCTCCCCAACTCCCCTTACTTCCATTGTTCTCACCTTTTTCCATTCTGTACTCAGTCTCTCCTGGTACTTCCTCACACAAGTCTCCTTCCCAAGCTCACTTACTCTCACCACCCTCTTCACCCCAACATTCACTCTTCTGTTCTGAAAACCCATACAAATCTTCACCTTAGCCTCCACAAGATAATGATCAGACATCCCTCGAGTTGCACCTCTATTGACTGGTTGGTAAGGTTATTTAATGTGTGTATGATTCATGGTGAGGTGCCTGAGGATTGGCAAAATGCTTGCATAGTGCCATTGTACAAAGGCAAAGGGGATAAGAGTGAGTGCTCAAATTACAGAGGTATAAGTTTGTTGAGTATTCCTGGTAAATTATATGGGAGGGTATTGATTGAGATGGTGAAGGCATGGACAGAGCATCAGATTGGGGAAGAGCAGTGTGGTTTCAGAAGTGGTAGAGGATGTGTGGATCAGGTGTTTGCTTTGAAGAATGTGAGAAATACTTAGAAAAGCAAATGGATTTGTATGTAGCATTTATGGATCTAGAGAAGGCATATGATAGAGTTGATAGAGATGCTCTGTGGAAGGTACTAAGAATATATGGTGTGGGAGGCAAGTTGTTAGAAGCAGTGAAAAGTTTTTATCGAGGATGTAAGGCATGTGTACGTGTAGGAAGAGAGGAAAGTGATTGGTTCTCAGTGAATGTAGGTTTGCGGCAAGGGTGTGTGATGCCTCCATGGTTGTTTAATTTGTTTATGGATGGGGTTGTTAGGGAGGTGAATGCAAATGTTTTGGAAAGAGGGGCAAGTAAGAAGTCTGTTGTGGATGAGAGAGCTTGGGAAGTGAGTCAGTTGTTGTTCGCTGATGATACAGCACTGGTGGCTGATTCATGTGAGAAACTGCAGAAGCTGGTGACTGAGTTTGGTAAAGTGTGTGAAAGAAGAAAGTTAAGAGTAAATGTGAATATGAGCAAGGTTATTAGGTACAGTAGGGTTGAGGGTCAAGTTAATTGGGAGGTAAGTTTGAATGGAGAAAAATTGGAGGAAGTAAAGTGTTTTAGATATCTGGGAGTGGATCCGGCAGCGGATGGAACCATGGAAGCAGAAGTGATTCATAGGGTGGGGGAGGGGGTAAAAATCCTGGGAGCCTTGAAGAATGTGTGGAAGTCAAGAACATTAATTAAACAACCATGGAGACATCATGCACCCCTGCCACAACCCGACATTCACTGAGAACCAATCACTTTCCTCTCTTCCTACTTGCACACATGCCTTACACCCTCGATAAAAACATTTCACTGCTTCTAGCAACTTGCCTCACACACCACATACTCTTAATACCTTCCACAGAGCATCTCTAGCAACTCTTATCATATGCCTTCTCCAGATCCATAAATGCTACATACAAATCCATTTGCTTTTCTAAGTATTTCTCACTTACATTCTTCAAAGCAAACACCTGATCCACACATCCTCTACCACTTCTGAAACCACACTGCTCTTCCCCAATCTGATGCTCTGTACATGCCTTCACCCTCTCAATCAATACCCTCCCATATAATGTCTCAGGAATACTCAACAAACTTATGCCTCTGTAATTTGAACACTCACCTTTGTCCCCTTTTCCTGTGTACATTGGCACTATGCATGCATTCCGCCGACCCTCAGGTACTTCCCCATGAACCATACATACGTTGAATATCCTCATCAACCAGTCAACAACACAGTTACCCCCTTTTTTAATAAATACCACTGCAATACCATCCAAACCCACTGCCTTGCTGGCTTTCATCTTCCGCAAAGCTTTCACTACATCTGTTTACCAAACCATTCTCCCCGACTCTCTCACTTTGCACATCAGACCAAAACACCCTATATCTGCCACTCTATCATCTAACACATTCAACAAACCTTCAAAATACTCACTCCATCTCCTTCTCACATCACCACTACGTGTTATTACCTCCTCATTATCCCCCTTCACCGATGTTCCCATTTGTTCTCTTGTCTTACGCACTTTATCTACCTCAGTCCATAACATATTTTTATTCTCCCTAAAATCTACTGATACTCTCTCACCCCAACTCTCATTTGCTCTCTTTTTCACCTCTTGCAACTTTCTCTTGACCTCTTGCCTCTTTCTTTCATACATCTTCCAGTCATTTGCACTCTTTCCCTGCAAAAATCGTCCAAATGCCTCTCTCTTCTCTTTCCCTAATAATCTTACTTCTTCATCACACCACTCACTACCCTTTCTATTCTGCCCACCTCCCACGCTTCTCATGCCACAAGCATCTTTTGCGCAAGCCATCACTGCTTCACTAAACACATCCAATTCCTCCCCCACTCCCATTACATCATTTGCTCTCACCTTTTTCCATTCTGTACTCAGTCTCTCCTGGTACTTCCTCACACAGGTCTCCTTTCCAAGCTCACTTACTCTCACCACTCTCTTTACCCCAACATTTTCTCTTCTTTTCTGAAAACTTCTACAAATCTTCACCTTCGCCTCTACAAGATAATGATCAGACATCCCTCCAGTTGCACCTCTCAGTACATTAACATCCAAAAGTCTCTCTTTCACATGCCTATCAATTAATATGTAATCCAATAACACTCTCTGACCATCTCTCCCACTTACATACACATATTTATGTATATCTCTCTTTTAAACAAGGTATTCCCAATCACCAGTCCTTTTTCAGCACACTAAACTAAAAGCTCTTCACCATTTCCATTTACAATACTGAACAAACCATGCACACTAATTATTCCCTCAACTGCCATATTACTCACCTTTGCATTCAAGTCACCCATCACTATAACCCAGTCTCGTGCATCAAAACTACCAACACACACACTCAGCTGCTCCCAAAACACTTGCCTCTCATGATCTTTCTCCTCATGACCAGGTGCAAAGGCATCAATAATCACCCATTTCTCTCCATCCACTTTCAGTTTTACCCATATCAATCTAGAGTTTACTGTCCTACACTCTATCACATACTCTCACAACTCCTGTTTCAAGAGTGGTGCTGCTCCTTCCTATGTTCTTGTCCTCTCACCAACTCCTGACTTTATTCCCAAAACATTCCTAAACCACTCTTCCCCTTTACCTTTGAGCTTCGCTTCACTCAAAGACAAAACATCCAGGTTCCTTTCCTCAAACAAACTACCTGTCTCTCCTTTTTTCTCATCTTGGTTACATCCACACACATTTAGACACCCCAGTCTGAGCCTTCGAGGAGGATGAGCACTCCCTGCGTGACTCCTTCTTCTGTTTCCCTTTTTAAAGGTAAAATACAAGGAGGGGAAGGTTTCTGGCCCCTGCTCCCGTCCCCTTTAGTCGCCTTCTACGACACACGGGAATGCATGGGAGGTATTCTTTCTCCCCTATCCCAGGGATAAAGAATGGATGAGAGAAATACTTAGAAAAACAGATGGATTTGTATGTAGCATTTACAGATCTGGGGAAGGCATATGATAGGGTTGATAGAGATGTTCTGTGGAAGGATTTAAGAGTATATGACATGGGATGACATGGGAGGTAAGTTGCTAGAAGCAGAGAAAAGTTTTTACTAAGGATGTAAGGCATGTGTTCGAGTAGGAAGAAAGGAAAGTGATTGGTTCCCAGTGAATGTTGCTTTGCGGCAGGGGTGCATGATGTCTCAATGGTTGTTTAATTTGTTTATGAATGGGATGGTTTGGGAGGTGAATGCAAGAGTTTTGGAGAGAGGGGCAAGTATGCAGTCTGTTCTGGATGAGAGGGTTTGGGAAGTGAGTCAGTTGTTGTTCACTGGTGATACAGCGCTGGTGGATGATTCGGGTGAGAAACTGTAGAAGCTGGTGACTTAGTTTGGTTAAGTGTGTAAAAGAAGAAAGTTGAGAGTAAATGTGAATAAGAGCAAGGTTATTAGTTTCATTAGGGTTGAGGGACAAGTCAGTTGGGAGATAAGTTTGAATGGAGAAAAACTGGAGGAAGTGAAGTGTTTTAGATACCTGGGAGTGGACTTAACAGCGGATGGAGTCATGGAAGCGGAAGTGAGTCACATGGTGTGGGAGGGGGCAAAGGCTCTGGGAGCACTGAAGAATGTGTGGAAGGAGAGACCATTATCTTGGAGAGCAAAATTAGGTATGTTTGAAGGAATAATGGTTCCAACAATGTTATATGGTTGCAAGGCATGTGCTATAGATAGGGTTGTGTGGAGGAGGGTGGATGTGTTAGAAATTAAATGTTTGAGGACAATATGCGGTGTGAGGTGGTTTGATCGAGTAAGTAATGAAAAACGAGTAAGTAATGAAAAAGTAAGAGATATGCGAGATGTGTGCAAATAAAAAGATTGTGGTTGAGAAAGCAGAAGAGGGTGTGTTGAAATGATTTGGAGACATGGAGAGATTGAGAGAGAAAAGATTGACAAAGAGGATATATGTGTCAGAGGTGGAGGGAAGAAGAAGTGGGAGATCAAATTGGTGGCAGAAGGATTGAGTGAAAAAGATTTCGAGGGATTGGGGCCTAAACATAAAGGAGGGTGAAAGGCGTGCAAGGAATAGAGTGAATTGGAACGATGTGGTATACCAGGGTCTACGTGCTGTTAATCAATTGAAACAGGTAATATGAAGCATCTCGGGTAACCCATGGAAAGGTCTGTGGGGCCTGGATATGGAAAGGGAGCTGTGGTTTCAGTGCATTACACACGACAGCTAGAGACTGAGTGAACGAAGGTGGCCTTTGTTGTCTTTTCCTAGTGCCACCTCGTGCACGTGCGGGGGGAGGGGGGTGTCATTTTATGTGCAGGCGTGGTGGCGACGGGAATGAATAAAGGCAGCAAGTATGAATTATGTACATGTATATATATGTATATGTCTGTGTATGTTTATATACGTCTACGTTGAAATGTACAGGTATGTATATGTGCGTGTGTGGATGTGTAAGTATATACATGTGTATGTGAATGGGTTGGGCCATTCTTTCATCTGCTTCCTTGCGCTACCTCGCAAACGTGGGAGACAGCAACAAAGTATGATAAATAAATATATAAATAAATATTCATCTATTTTACTTAATTGCTGTCTCCTACATTATCAAGGTAGCACAAGGAAATGGATGAGGAATTTCCTAACCCACCCACATACACATCTATTTACATAAAAGCCCACACACGTACATATGCATACGTACACATTTCAACGTATACACACATATACATACACATGTACATATTCATACTTGCTGCCTTCATCCATTCCCATTGCCACCTTGCCACACATGACAAAAAAAAATCTCCCCCCCCTTCAGCAAGGTAGCACCAGGAACAGACAAAAAAGGCCACACTCATTCACACTCAGTCTCTAGTTGTCATGTTTAATGCACTGAAACCACTGCTCCCTTTCCACATCCAGGCACCACAGACCTTTCCATGGTTTACTACAGATGCTTCACATGCCCTGGTTCAATCCATTGACAGCACATCAACCCCGGTACACTACATTATTCTAATTCACTCTATTCCTTGCAAGCCTTTCACCCTCCTGTATGTTCAGGCCCCAATTGCTCAAAATCTTTTTCACTCCATCGTTGCACCTCCAATTTGATCTGCTTTTCCTTGTTCCCTCCTCCTCTGATGCATATAACCTCTTTGTCAATCTTTAACCTTTCCTCACTCATTCTCTCCATGTGTCCAAACCATTTCAACACACCCTCTTTTGCTCTCTCAACCACTCTTTTTACCACCACACATCTCTCTTACCCTTTCATTACTTACTCGATCAAACCACCCCACACTAGTCTGTTGGGGATGAGAGGGCCTGGGAAATAAGTCGGTTGTTTGCCGATGGTACAGGTCTAGAGGCTGATTTGGGAGAGATACTGCAGAGGTTGAAGACTGAGTTTGGAAAAGTGTGTGAAAGGAGAAAGTTGAGAGTAAATGTGAATAAGAGCAAGGTTATTAGGTTCAGTAGGGGTGCAGAAGAAGTTAACTGGGATGTAAGATGTAAGTATGAATGGAGAAAAATTGGAGGAAGTGAAGTGTTTTAGATATCTGGGAGTGAACTTAGCAGTGGATGGAACCATGTAAGCGGAAGTGAATCACAGGGAGGGGGAGGTGGTAAAGGTTCTGGAAGCGATGAAGAATGTGTGGAAGGAGAGAACGTTATCTCGGAGAGAAAAAATGGGAATGTTTGATGGAATAGTAGTTCCAACAATGTAATTTGATTGGGAGGCATGGGCTATAGATAGGGTTGTACTAAAGAGGGTGGATTTATTGGGAATGAAATGCTTGAGGACATTATGTGGTGTGAGGTGGTTTGACCAAGTAAGTAATGAAAGGGTAAGAGATGTTTGGAAATAAAAAGAGTGTGGTTGAGAGATCAGAAGAGGGTGTGTTTAAATGGTTTGGGCACATGGAGAATGAGTGAGGAAAGACTGACAAAGAGGATGCATGTGTCAGAGGAGGAGGGAACAAGGAGAAGTGGAAGACGAAACTGGAGGTGGAAGGATGGAGTGAAAAAGATTTTGAACAATCGGGGACTGAACATACAGGAGGGTGAGGCATACAAAGAATAGAGTGAATTGGAACGATGTGGGTTGACGTGCTATCAATGGACTGAACCAGGGCATGGAAAGCATCTGGGGTAAACCATGGAAAGGTCTGTGGGCCTGGATGTTGGTAAGGAGCTGTGGTTTTGGTGTATTACACATGATAGCTAGAGACTGAGTGTGAATGAATGCGGCCTTTTTTAGTCTGTTTCTTGGCGCCACCCTGCTGAAGTGGGATGTTCTGGCCCTGAGTGAAACAAAGCTCAAGGGTAAAGGGGAAGAATGGTTTGGAAATGTATTGGGAGTAAAGTCAGGGGTGGGTGAGAGGACAAGAGCTAAGAAAGGAATAGCATCACTCCTGAAGTAGTTGTGGGAGTGCATAATAGAGTGTAAGGAAGTAAATTCTAGATCGAAGCGGGTAAAACTGAAATTGACTGGCAAAAGATGGGTGATTGTTGGTATTTATGCACCTGGTTATGAGACAAAAGATCATGAGATGTAAGTCTTTTGGGAGCAGCTGAATGAGTGTGTCAGCAATTTTGGTGCACAAGACCAGGTATTACTGATGAGTGATTTAAATGTAAAGGTGAGTACTGTGGCAATTGAGGATATAACTGTTTTTCAGGGAGTATTCATAATTAGCAGTGTGAATGGAAGTGGTGAAGACCTTGTGAATTTGTGCTGAGAAAAGACTGGAGATTGGGGATACCTGGTTTAAAGAGAGATATACAAAAGTATAGGTATAAGGGCAGGAAAAATGGTTTAAGGGCATCATAAGATTACATCTTAATTGATAGGTATGTGAAAGATAGACTTCTAGATGTAAATGTGCTGAGAGGGGCTGCTGGTGGGATGTCTGATTACTATCTTGTGGAGGCGGGGGTGAAGATTTGCAGAGGTTTTCAAAAAAGTGAAGACAATGTAGGGGAGAAGTGAGTAGTGAGAGTAAGTAAGCTTGGAAAGGAGACTTGCATGAAGATATACCAGGAAAGATTGAGTGTAGAATGGCAAAAGGTGAGGCCAAATGAAGTGAGGGGAGTGGGTGAGGATGGGAATGAATTTAGGAAAGCAGGATGGGAATGAATTTAGGAAAGCAGTGATGGCATGTGCAAGAGATGCATGTGGCATGAGAAAGGTGGGAGGTGGGCCGATTAGAAAGGGTAGTGAGTGGAGGGATGATGAAGTTAAGTTGTTTGTGAAAGAGAAAAGAGAGGTGTTTGGACAAAACTTACAAAGGAAGAGTGCAAATGACAGGGAGATGTATAAGAGAAAGTGGCAGGAGGTTAAGAGGAAGGTGAAAGAGTTGAAAAAGAGGGCAAGTGAGAGTTGGGGTGAGGGAGTATCATTAAACTTTAGGAAGAATAAGATGTTATGTAAGGAGGTAAATAATGTGCGAAAGACGAGAACAAATGGAAACATCGGTGATGGAGTGAGAAGGAGATGGAGTGAATATGCTGAATGAGTGTTAAATGCGTTTGATGATAGAAAGGTGTTTTGTTTGGGGTGGTACGCTAGGTGAAAGAGTTGGGGAGAGGAGTTTGAAGAGAGAAGAGGTGGTGAGAGCCATACAGGAGATGAAATCCGGCAAGGTGGCCTGAGTGGATGATATTGCAGTTGAACTTAGTAAGAAGGGGGTGACTGTGTTGTTGATTGGTAAGGATATTCAATGTATGTATAGATCATAGTGAAATGCCTGAGGGTTAGCGGAATGCATGTAAAATGTCATTGTACAAAGGCAAAGGGGATAAAGGTGAGTGTCTAAGTAAAGACGCACACATTTGTTGAGTACACCTTGAACACTGAATGGGAGGGTATTGACTGTGAGGGTGAAGGCATGTAAAGAGCATCAGATTGGGGAGAAGCAGTGTGGTTTCAGAAGTGATAAAGGAGAGTGGATCAGGTGTTTTCTTTGAAGAATGTATCTGAGGAATACAGCAAACCCTTGATTTAATGGACTAATTGGGGGGAAGGGGTGTCTGTTAATGACGAAAGTCTATTTAATCAAATGTAACCTATTTCTGTGCCACATTTGAGTTTACATGCTTTTTTTTCAACTGTATCACCCTAGGGTTTAGTATGTAGTACGGTAGTTAGGCAGCAAGCACCTGGCAGCATGGGAATGCTTGCTGGGCAGTTGAAGACAAGAGTCAGACTGAGATAGAGGTGATGCCACCCCTCTCCTGTGAAAGGATACTTCTTTATGATAAAGTGAGGATGGACTGCCTGCTTTCATTGCACCTCTTACAATCACTTGATGCCATTTTGAATTATAAGGATTGCAAAATTATTTAACAACAAATCAGCCACCAGTGCTGTATCATCAGCTAACAACAATCGACTCATATCCTCATCCTATCATTCACTAATCTTTTTCATACATCCGCATCCCTCCTACTACCTCCCACATTTCAACCACACATACAAACAGTAGTTCCATGATTATCTTTCATTCCCTTTGTTTCACTTACTCTCATCCTGTGCTACTCTTTGCACAATCTCCCTTTAAATCTGCATGCAGACTGCATTTTACGAACTCATAAATAACAGGTTTCTCCATCACCAACCACAAGAAAAGATAAAATTTTCACTATCAATACAGGCATAGGTTAGTCCTTGATAAAAAAAAAAGCTCATGTAGTATAATCTTGAAATTCCCCTCATTTCTGAATTCCACTTTATCTATACAAGATCTTGGGCTCCCAGTCTTCTGTAGCCATTCTTTCATGACTGAAACAGACTTTATTGTGCCTTCCAAGCGGCCAAGGATTGTTCCTTGCTCTATGTTCTTACACCACCCCCATATATCAAGTTCACCTGCCTTATAATGAGTGCACTTTCTAAAGAAGACACTATGCATAATTCCAAACACTTCAAAGTCGACAGCGATGAGCATGTGGGCTGGATATTTACTTGAAAGAAATAAGGTGTATCAATTAATTCACAAAAGATGCACTAATGCTGTATAAAAACTACATGTAATTCAATTTCAAAGAATCTGGAATGCACTTGCACCTTCTCTACTTTACCTAAATTTTCAAATGTCTCATACAGAACAGAGAATGGCATTAGTTCCACCTCACCTCTAAACTTTCCCCAAAAAACGTGAGTTTACTTTTTGAACCACTGTGGATACTAGAGAATATCCTAGACAGCTCAAAAGCTTCAATAAAATAAACCCCTAATCACAATAATCACCTCTTTAAAAAATAATAAGTACCATCAATCCATAGACAGACAACCTGCAAGTTAAAGAAATGCTTCTCTTTGTTGCCATGCAAACAGGAAGAGAAAAAGGAAAATAAAACACAATAAATAAATGTACCAAAATAATACGTATGCTCATATCAATAACTAAAAGGGTATACATATTAACAACTGGCCAAGCCTACGGTTGTGAGGTATACACATTAACTTACGACTTCATAAATCCTCGAAATTTGGACTTTGCTTTAAGACTTGCCACTGTTACTCTATTTTCTGAAACTGTTGACCTGTTAAATGGGGAATATGTTATTATCTCATCTTCACCTATGGAAAAGGCATGGATCAAGAGGCATTTACTTCTCATAAAGGTCACATGACAATGAAAATACATGATCAATTAAATATAGCCTTGGTCTTTTCCCGGGTTTTATCTTCCTCATCTGCATCCTTAAATTTGGAAAAATTTACTAAACATAACCTTAAAAAAGAGGAAAAATCCATCATACTACCTTGGTAAAAGTGTGTTATGTCTGAGTTCAGTTCTGTACTTCATCAATGGACTTTTTTGACGATGTATCAACTATAATCAAGCTATGTATTTCACAACAAAATATTAAAGATGTACCACATGTATTACACTGCATCTCCTTTTCAGACTGAATTGAAATAATTAAACAAATGGCAAGGTGGATGACCTTCCTTCCTCATCTTTTAAGCAATGCACAGAACAGTATTGAAAATGAAAGGCTATGTAGCCACTTCAACATAAACATGAGGGTGAATAAAAATATATCAGACCAAAGTCGTACATATCAGATATTCCCTATCAGCTCAATCATAAAGAAAATAAAAAAAATACTGATAATTTTATGAGGTTTGACTTTTAGAAGACAACTCATATATTCTGATTGAAAGCTATGTCTTAGAAATGTGCATCTTCGTACATGCAAAAGCTCTTATGTTGACAATGGTTTTACTGTGACAGTAACTACCAATACTGGTTAACACACAAAAATTTTTTCCTAAGGAGTGTCATTATCCTACTGCAAGCTTACTTAATATGCTTCCTATTAGTGCCAAAATTTATGGCAAATTGGGGCCAGTGGCTTCAATCATTGTGGAAATCATGTCAAGTCTCTTACAGAGACCCTGGCAAGTGTAATATACTGTCATGCATCGACAGCGCTAATCATATGTTATGCAACACTATGGTACTACATCACAACCATCAGTCAGTGTCTAGCTACTGTGGTGATCATGTCTGTTTTGTTAGTCTTAGTGTGATAGGTATTTTTTCCTCCATATTTGTCTGTGATTACCTAGTTGTTTTGCCATCCAGTTATGCCCATGAGAGTTACAACCAAGAAAAACATTGCAGCAGTGATAGCTTTATATAAAGCAGAGCACAATTTAAAATATATCACCAAGCAAACAGATGTCTGCCTGTGAACTGTACAAAGGTCAGTGAAGCAGTTTACGGAATTAGGGGAGAATATTCCTCCAGCTCCACTTCCCAAGTCTGGAAGGCCAAAATTGATGTTTGTCAAGACTCACAAAGTGATTCCTAGACAAGTTAAGGCCTGCCCGTCCCTGATATGTGAAAAAGCAGAAAAACCCAAACTTGTTCAAACATGTCTTGAGAAGAAACATTCAAACGTTACTTCATAATGAGATGGGATTTCGTAGTTTTCATATCCAATGTAAACCTCCACTGACTACCACCCAGAATGATAAAACAGTGGAAGTTTGCAAGAAATACAGTGTTTAAGACAGGAAACATAGATCTGTTATGTGAAGTGACAGGTTGATATTTGCTGAGACTGTAAACACCAGAGGGAGAGTATTAGAGCAACCCCACTCAGGCCCGCACCTGCCACAGTAAAAAGAAAACACTATAAAACCCCATCCTTTTCTTATAGTTTGGTAATGTTTCAGCTGTATGGTGTTGATGGTTTGGTAATCTTACCCATTAATGTGAAAGTGAACCAGGTAGTGTACTTTAATCTAATTAATGACTATCTAACTGATTCCTTTACAAGTGCAAAAGCTAAAATATCAATGCAGGAAGGGGCTCCTTGTCACACTGCTCGTTCTGCTACACAGTGGCTGAATGATAGAGATAAAGTACTTCAAGGACTGGCCATGAAACAGCAATGATCTAAACCCAACTGAAAACCTGTGGTCCATTGTAATATAATGACCTGTGGTCCACTGTGATATGGACATGTCCTCTGTAACAATGCTTGGGGCAACAATGAAGCAGGTAAGGGGTTACTTTTCCCAAACCTACACAAGAATCTTGCTGACAGCCTTCTAAAAAGATACTGGAAGGGGAATATAACAAAATATCTGTTATGATGAAGTGTTATTTATATCTTTTAAGCCACTTAACCAGATTTTTTTACCTTATGACCTAACTTTTGGCACAGACTGTATATCAATATATCATCAATAACTCCATGTACAATACCTGGGATGTATTAAGTATGTGCAGAGTCTAAATTCTTTCACAAAAATCCTCAACCTATGAACAATGTTTAAATATGAAAAATGAACTTTGACAATTGTAAATATTCTACCTAATATTTCACTTTGCACACAAGTTTTAAGCACTCTAGGCTTGGGCCCCAGTGAATGCTCCAGTGTTTGGGAAGGCTTACTCAAAATCATTATAAAATGATGAGAGACACCCTTTACTATAATACTGTGAGAACTTTCAACCATAAAATACAACTACTATTGAAACAAAATATATGGAAACTTAAAAAAGTATGATTAGGCAATGTAAATGAATAAAAGATCCCCAGAAACAATCTATACTGTAAGCAGTATTATTTTTCATAATAGTTCATTTCCCATGTAGCGAAGTAACACAACACAAAGATGAAGAATGGCCAAATTTGCTCAAAGCTTCACTCCAGCTGTCATGTATCATGCAACACAGCAAGAGTTCTCTATTCACAGTTAAGCCCCAACTGACCTGCTTTGTGCACCCTGGTCACAAAGTAACTGTCATGTACAATGTACCAAAAGCAGGGCTCTTTATTCACATCCAAGCCCCAAAGATCTTTCTGTGACTGTCCCTTTGAGTTTCATATGCCCTGGTTCAGCCCACTTACACCAAATTGCTCAAGAAATACCGTATCACTCCAATTCACTTTATCCTATGTGCACCTCACAGTGATCTGCATGCTCTCCTTACTGATGCCCCTATTTGTTCTCTTGTTGTCTTGCACTGTTTACCTCCATCCAAAATATTTCTTTTTGCTCTTCCTGAAGTATGCCAATATTTTCTCACTCCATTTCACAACTTTTCTCTTTTACAGTACCTGCACCTTCTTCTTGACCTCCAGCCACTTTCTCTGGTACATCACCCAATCACTTGCATTCTTTCCCTGCATGTAGTGCCCATATCTCTCTTTTCTCTCTCATTAGCAACTCAACTTCCTCATCAGACCACTTGCTACCCTTTCTCAAATGCTCACCCACTGTATGCCACACTATCTACATATAAAAAACAATGTTTCCACAAGTAACTTTCATTCTGTGACCACTCCCCTGGTTATATACACTCTCCCCTTATGCTTTTCTTCACCCATTCTTTCTGAGTTTCTCCACATACAGGGATCTTTTCCAAAGCCACTCACATTCACCACCATCTATGTTATTTCCTCTTTTCCTTCAGCCAACAAAAACTTTCACATATGTCTTCATCAATAAGTGATTAGACATCCCACCAGCTGCCCATCTCAGCACATTCACATCTATTAGTCTTTCTTTTAAAATGCCCGTCAGTTAAAACAATCCAATAATATCTACTCATCATGGCCTTCACTCACACAAATGTACTTATATATACATCTTTTTTTTTAAATGAGATATTACCAATCACCAGCTCTTCTTCAGCAAACAACTCAACAAACTGTTCAACATTTTCATTTACAATGGGTATTTTATGCTGCCCAATCATACACTCATCCACCATATTACCATATCACTCACCCTTGCTCCTTTCAAATCATACACCTTTTGTAATCCACTTTCATTCTCACCCAAATCAGTCTGGAATTCACTTTAAGCTCTTTAACTCGTTTCCACAACTCCTCTTTTAACAATAAAGCCACTCCCTCTTTGCTCTCACTCTCACCCCAAACTCTAGCACTCAGACATCCCAAACCATTCTTCCCTCTTCTCCTTATGCCACATGTCACTTAGAACCAGATCACCACATCCAAGCACGTACCTGCTATGAGCCTTTGAGTAACATATCTGTACGTGCCTCATCATTATCATACATAGTAGTGAAATGCACAACCTCCAAAATAGCTTTGAGTGTGTGTGTGTGTGTGTGTGTGTGTGTGTGTTGGTGCCATTTTCACACCTAACAGAGCTTGCTTTAAAATTTCAGTAATAAAAGAATCATCCTCTTTATTCCGTAAATTTTAAAGACTCCCAGATTTCTTGATTATTGCTGTACCATGCACAAAGGAATTCTAAAGAATTCATTTTCTGTATCACCTTCCCATGTAAGAGCCACAATCTAGTAGCTCTTTGAGGCACTGCACTCTGACCACTTGGTTTCATAATGTTTTTAGTCTATTCATTGTGATTTTCATGTACAGTAAGGTTGGGATATAACACAAGATTTTTTTTTTTTTTTTTTGCTTTGTCGCTGTCTCCCGCGTTTGCGAGGTAGCGCAAGGAAACAGATGAAAGAAATGGCCCAACCCACCCCCATACACATGTATATACATACGTCCACACACGCAAATATACATACCTACACAGCTTTCCATGGTTTACCCCAGACGCTTCACATGCCTTGATTCAATCCACTGACAGCACGTCAACCCCGGTATACCACATCGCTCCAATTCACTCTATTCCTTGCCCTCCTTTCACCCTCCTGCATGTTCAGGCCCCGATCACACAAAATCTTTTTCACTCCATCTTTCCACCTCCAATTTGGTCTCCCTCTTCTCCTCGTTCCCTCCACCTCCGACACATATATCCTCTTGGTCAATCTTTCCTCACTCATTCTCTCCATGTGACCAAACCATTTCAAAACACCCTCTTCTGCTCTCTCAACCACGCTCTTTTTATTTCCACACATCTCTCTTACCCTTACGTTACTTACTCGATCAAACCACCTCACACCACACATTGTCCTCAAACATCTCATTTCCAGCACATCCATCCTCCTGCGCACAACTCTATCCATAGTCCACGCCTCACAACCATACAACATTGTTGGAACCACTATTCCTTCAAACATACCCATTTTTGCTTTCCGAGATAATGTTCTCGACTTCCACACATTCTTCAAGGCTCCCAGAATTTTCGCCCCCTCCCCCACCCTATGATCCACTTCCGCTTCCATGTTTCCATCCGCTGCCAGATCCACTCCCAGATATCTAAAACACTTCACTTCCTCCAGTTTTTCTCCATTCAAACTCACCTCCCAATTGACTTGACCCTCAACCCTACTGTACCTAATAACCTTGCTCTTATTCACATTTACTCTTAACTTTCTTCTTTCACACACTTTACCAAACTCAGTCAACAGCTTCTGCTGTTTCTCACATGAATCAGCCACCAGCGCTGTATCATCAGCGAACAACAACTGACTCACTTCCCAAGCTCTCTCATCCCCAACAGACTTCATACTTGCCCCTCTTTCCAAAACTCTTGCATTCACCTCCCTAACAACCCCATCCATAAACAAATTAAACAACCATGGAGACATCACACACCCCTGCCGCAAACCTACATTCACTGAGAACCAATCACTTTCCTCTCTTCCTACACGTACACATGCCTTACATCCTCGATAAAAACTTTTCACTGCTTCTAACAACTTGCCTCCCACACCATATATTCTTAATACCTTCCACAGAGCATCTCTATCAACTCTAACATATGCCTTCTCCAGATCCATAAATGCTACATACAAATCCATTTGCTTTTCTAAGTGTTTCTCACATACATTCTTCAAAGCAAACACCTGATCCACACATCCTCTACCACTTCTGAAACCACACTGCTCTTCCCCAATCTGATGCTCTGTACATGCCTTCACCCTCTCAATCAATACCCTCCCATATAATTTGCCAGGAATACTCAACAAACTTATACCTCTGTAATTTGAGCACTCACTCTTTGCCTTTGTACAATGGCACTATGCACGCATTCCGCCAATCCTCAGGCACCTCACCATGAGTCATACATACATTAAATAACCTTACCAACCACTCAACAATACAGTCACCCCCTTTTTTAATAAATTCCACTGCAATACCATCCAAACCTGCTGCCTTGCCGGCTTTCATCTTCCGCAAAGCTTTTACAGCCTGTTCTCTGTTTACCAAATCATTTTCCCTAACCCTCGCACTTTGCACACCACTCGACCAAAACACCCTATATCTGCCACTCTATCATCAAACACATTCAACAAACCTTCAAAATACTCACTCCATCTCCTTCTCACATCACCACTACTTGTTATCACCTCCCCATTTGCGCCCTTCACTGAAGTTCCCATTTGCTCCCTTGTCTTACGCACTTTATTTACCTCCTTCCAGAACATCTTTTTATTCTCCCTAAAATTTAATGATACTCTCTCACCCCAACTCTCATTTGCCCTTTTTTTTCACCTCTTGCACCTCTCTCTTGACCTCCTGTCTCTTTCTTTTATACGTCTCCCACTCAATTTCATTTTTTCCCTGCAAAAATCGTCCAAATGCCTCTCTCTTCTCTTTCACTAATACTCTTACTTCTTCATCCCACCACTCACTACCGTTTCTAATCAACCCATCTCCCACTCTTCTCATGCCACAAGCATCTTTTGCGCAATCCATCACTGATTCCCTAAATACATCCCATTCCTCCCCCACTCCCCTTACTTCCATTGTTCTCACCTTTTTCCATTCTGTACTCAGTCTCTCCTGGTACTTCCTCACACAAGTATCCTTCCCAAGCTCACTTACTCTCACCACCCTCTTCACCCCAACATTCACTCTTCTTTTCTGGAAACCCATACAAATCTTCACCTTAGCCTCCACAAGATAATGATCAGACATCCCTCCAGTTGCACCTCTCAGCACATTAACATCCAAAAGTCTCTCTTTCGCGCGCCTGTCAATTAACACGTAATCCAATAACACTCTCTGGCCATCTCTCCTACTTACATAAGTATACTTATGTATATCTCGCTTTTTAAACCAGGTATTCCCAATCATGTCCTTTTTCAGCACATAAATCTACAAGCTCTTCACCATTTCCATTGACAACACTGAACACCCCTTGTATACCAATTATTCCCTCAACTGCCACATTACTCACCTTTGCATTCAAATCACCCAACACTATAACCCGGTCTCGTGCATCAAAACCACTAACACACTCATTCAGCTGCTCCCAAAACACTTGCCTCTCATGATCTTTCTTCTCATGCCCAGGTGCATATGCACCAATAATCACCCATCTCTCTCCATCAACTTTCAGTTTTACCCATATTAATCGAGAATTTACTTTCTTACATTCTATCACATACTTCCACAACTCCTGTTTCAGGAGTACTGCTACTCCTTCCCTTGCTCTTGTCCTCTCACTAACCCCTGACTTTACTCCCAAGACATTCCCAAACCACTCTTCCCCTTTACCCTTGAGCTTCGTTTCACTCAGAGCCAAAACATCCAGGTTCCTTTCCTCAAACATACTACCTATCTCTCCTTTTTTCACATCTTGGTTACATCCACACACATTTAGGCACCCCGATCTGAGCCTTCGAGGAGGATGAGCACTCCCCGCGTGACTCCTTCTTCTGTTTCCCATTTTAGAAAGTTAAAAAAATACAAGGAGGGGAGGATTTCTGGCCCCCCTGCTCCCGTCCCCTCTAGTCGCTTTCTACGACACGCGAGGAATGCGTGGGAAGTATTCTTTCACCCCTATCCCCAGGGATAATATACATATATATATACACATACACACACATACACACACACACGCACACATACACACACACACACATACATATATATACATGTGAAAAATGTAAGAAACAATTTAGAAACTGAAACTTCTAGCTTGAAATGAAATGAAAAAATGAATGTCACATAATGGTTCAACCTCTGGCTATGGAAAAAGGAAATGTTTAATTTATCTACACAAACGTCAATAGTAGTTCTCATCAATTTAACCACTGTATCAATAAGCTTCAATGTCTAAGCTACATTTTTTCCAATTTCACTATTTTCTTCTCAAAGCACCATGTATGAAAACTATCACTCCAGTAACACAACTATAAACATTTACTTTCCCTTTAAAAAAAAGTTCTGGGGAAGTCTGTCTCGATACACTGCGGGACACTCTACCACCTGGCGAGGTTTGTGTTGCAATGGTTCTTGATTCACAAACGTAGTAGCATCACTGGTGGGCCAAGGTAGTTCCGTTGGCAACTGGGACATTTCCTCATCCAGTATATAGCTGACACGCAGAATAACACAAGATAGGTGCCAAAATATTCAAGCAGAATCTTATGTGACATCCATTTCCACTAAAGTAAGGGGATAGGAGCCAAGGGAAAAAAATCAAATTTTTACGCACATAATGGGAATAATGTACCAAATATTACTCAAAATGTTATGCATAGTAGCAGAACAAAGAACCAAGACACAATTGACAACTATCGACAACAACCCTAATAGTAAACACGGAGATGATAGTGAAAAGTCATGAATGGAGGGGGAACGTTTGTGTCATAGTGTGTGATTGGTTGACGTATCGCAGTCTTAATCATTGCTATGTAGTCATATATTGGGGAGGGTTCTGTGTATGAGGACTCTATGTAATAGATGTGAATCATATGCGTACGTATCCTGTGTAATACGTTAATATAATATCTATCTATTACACACATCCTATTAGTTGTATTAGGAATCATCCTCAGGCAGTTCACCATGAACCATACATACATTGAATATCCCTACCAACCAGTCAACAACACAGTCACCCTCTTTTTTAATAAATTCCACAGCAATAATATCCAAACCCAATGCCTTGCTGGCTTACATCTTCTGCAATGCTTTCACTACCTCTTCTCTATTCACCAAACCATTCTCCCTGACCCTTTCACTTCGCACACCATCTTGACCAAAACACCCTATATCTGCCAATCTATCATCAAACACATTCAACAAACCTTCAAAATACTCACTCCATCTCCTTCTCATATCACCACTACTTGCTATTACCTCCCCATTAGCCCCCTTCACCGATGTTCCCATCTGTCCTCTTGTCTTGCACACTTTATTTACCTCCTTCCAAAACATCTTTTTATTTCATTATACTTTGTCGCTGTCTCCCGCATTAGCGAGGTAACACAAGAAAACAGATGAAAGAATGGCCCAATCCACCCACATACACATGCATGTCTATACATACATGTCCACACATGCACATATACATACCTATACATCTCAATGTATACATATATATACACACACACACATATACATATATACACATGTACATAATTCATACTGTCTGCCCTTATTCATTCCCATCGCCACCCTGCCACACATGAAATGACAACCCCCTCCCCCCGCATGTGCATCATGTAGCGCTAGGAAAAGACAACAAAGCCCACATTTGTTCACACTCAGTCTCTAGCTGTCATGTATAATGCACTGAAACCACAGCTCCCTTTCCACATCCAGGCCCCACAAAACTTTCCATGGTTTACCCTTAACGCTTTACATGCCCTGGTTCAATCCACTGACAGCACCTCGAACCCGGTATACCACATCGTTCCAATTCACTCTATTCCTTGCACACCTTTCACCCTTCTGCATGTTCAAGCCCCGATCAATCAAAATCTTTTTCACTCAATCTTTCCACCTCCAATTTGGTCTCCCACTTCTCCTCATTCCCTCCACTTCTGACACATATATTCTCTTTGTCAATCTTTCCTCACTCATTCTCTCCATGTAAACAAACCATTTCAAAACATCATCATCTTCTCTCTTAACCACACTCTTTTTATTACCACACACATCTCTTACCCTTTCATTACTTACTCGATCAAATCACCTCACACCACATATTGTCTTCAAACATCTCATTTCCAGCACATCCACCCTCCTCTGCACAACTCTATCTATAGCCCATGCCTCGCAACCATATAACATTGTTGAGACCACTATTCCTTCAAACATACCCATTTTTGCTTTCCGAGATAACATTCTCAATTTCCACACATTTTTCAAAGTTCCCAGAACTTTCACCCCCTCCGCCAACCTATGATTCACTTCCGCTTTCATGGTTCCATCCGCTGCCAAATGCACTCCCAGATATCTAAAACACTTCACTTCCTCCAGTTTTTCTCCTTTCAAACTTACCTCCCAATTGACTTGACCCTCAACCCTACTGTACCTAACAACCTTGCTCTTATTCACATTTACTCTCAGCTTTCTTCTTTAACACACTTTACCAAACTCAGTCACTAGCTTCTGCAGTTTCTCACCCGAATCAGCCACCGGCGCTGTATCATCAGCAAACAACAACTGACTCACTTCCCAAGCTCTCTCATCCACAACAGACTGCATACTTGCCCCTCTTACCAAAACTCTTGCATTCACCTCCCTAACAACCCCATCCATAAACAAATCAAACAACCATGGAGACATCACACACCCCTGCTGCAAACCAACATTCACTGAGAACCAATCACTTTCCTCTCTTCCTACATGTACAAATGCCTCAAATCCTCGATAAAAACTTTTCACTGGTTCTAACAACTTACCTCCCACACCATATATTCTTAATACCTTCCAAAGAGCATCTCTATCAACTCTTATCATACGCCTTCTTCTGATCCATAATTCTTTTTTTTTTTTTTTGCTTTGTCGCTGTCTCCCGCATTTGCGAGGTAGCGCAAGGAAACAGACGAAAGAAATGGCCCAACCCACCCCAATACACATGTATATACATACGTCCACACACGCAAACATACATAACTACACATCTTTCCATGGTTTACCCCAGACGCTTCACATGCCCTGATTCAATCCACTGACAGCACGTCAACCCCGGTATACCACATCGATCCAATTCACTCTATTCCTTGCCCTCCTTTCACCCTCCTGCATGTTCAGGCCCCGATCACACAAAATCTTTTTCACTCCATCTTTCCACCTCCAATTTGGTCTCCCACTTCTCCTCGTTCCCTCCACCTCCGACACATATATCCTCTTGGTCAATCTTTCCTCACTCATTCTCTCCTTGTGCCCAAACCATTTCAAAACACCCTCTTCTGCTCTCTCAACCACGCTCTTTTTATTTCCACACATCTCTCTTACCCTCACGTTACTTACTCGATCAAACCACCTCACACCACACATTGTCCTCAAACATCTCATTTCCAGCACATCCATCCTCCTGCGCACAACTCTATCCATAGCCCACGCCTCGCAACCATACAACATTGTTGGAACCACTATTCCTTCAAACATACCCATTTTTGCTTTCTGAGATAATGTTCTCGACTTCCACAAATTCTTCAAGGCTCCCAGGATTTTCGCCCCCTCCCCCACCCTATGATCCACTTCCGCTTCCATGGTTCCATCCGCTGCCAGATCCACTCCCAGATATCTAAAACACTTCACTTCCTCCAGTTTTTCTCCATTTAAACTTACCTCCCAATTGACTTGACCCTCAACCCTACTGTACCTAATAACCTTGCTCTTATTCACATTTACTCTTAACTTTCTTCTTTCACATACTTTACCAAACTCAGTCACCAGCTTCTGCAGTTTCTCACATGAATCAGCCACCAGCGCTGTATCATCAGTGAACAACAACTGACTCACTTCCCAAGCTCTCTCATCCCCAACAGATTTCATACTTCATGTTACATACAAATCCATTTGCTTTTCTAAGTATTTCTCATATACATTTTTTAAAGCAAACACCTGATCCACACATCCTCTACCACTTCTGAAACCACACTGCTCTTCCCCAATCTGATGCTCTGTACATGCCTTCACCCTCTCAATCAATACCCTCCCATATAATTTACCAGGAATACTCAACAAACTTATACCTCTGTAATTTAAGCACTCACTCTTATCCCCTTTGCCTTTGTACAATGGCACTATGCAAGCATTCTGCCAGTCCTCAGGCACCTCACCATGAGTCATACATATATCAAATAACCTTACCAACCAGTCAACAACACCGTCACCCACTTTTTTAATAAATTCCACTGCAATACCATCCAAACCTGCTGCCTTGCAGGCTTTCATCTTCTGTAAAGCTTTTACTACCTCTACTCTTACTAAATCATTCTCTCTAACCCTCTCACTTTGCACACCACCTCAACCAAAACACCCTATATCTGCCACTCTATCATCAAACACATTCAACAAACCTTCAAAATACTCACTCTATCTGCTTCTCACATTTGTCCCCCTTCACTGATGTTCTCATTTGTTCCCTTGTCTTACACACTTTATTTACCTCCTTCCAAAACATCTTCTTATTCTCCCTAAAATTTAATGATACTCTCTCACCCCAACTCTCATTTGCTCTCTTTTTTGCCTCTTGCACCTTTCTCGTGACCTGCCTCTTTCTTTTATACATCTCCCACTCATTTGCATTATTTCCCTGCAAAATTCGTCCAAATGTCTCCCTCTTCTCTTTCACTAATCATCTTACTTCTTCATCCCACCACTCACTACCCTTTCTAATATGCCCACCTCCCACACTTCTCATGCCACAAGCATCTTTTGCGCAAGCCATCATTGCTTCCCTAAATACATCCCATTCCTCCCACACTCTCCTTACGTCCTTTGTTCTCACTTTTTCCATTTTGTACTCAGTCTCTCCTGGTACTTCCTCACACAAGTCTCCTTCCCAAGCTCACTTACTCTCACCACTCTCTTCACCCTAACATTCTCTCTTCTTTTCTGAAAACCTCTACAAGTCTTCACCTTCGCCTCCACAAGATAATGATCAGACATCCCACCAGTTGCACCTCTCAGCATATGAACATCCAAAAGTTTCTCTTTCGCACGCCTATGAATTAACACGTAATCCAATAATGCTCTCTGGCCATCCCTCCTACTTACATACATATACTTATGTTTATCTCTCTTTTTAAACCAGGTATTCCCAATCACCAGTCCTTTTTCAGCATATATATCAACAAGCTCTTCACCATTTCCATTTACAACACTGAACACCCTACATACACCAATTATTCCCTCAACTGCCACATTACTCACCTATGGATTCAAATCACCCATCACTATAACCCGGTCTCGTGCATCAAAACTACTAACACGCTCACTCAGCTGCTCCCAAAAGACTTGCCTCTCATGATCTTTTGTCTCATGCCCAGGTGCATATGTACCTATTATCACCCCTCTCTCTCCATCCACTTTCAGTTTTACCCATATCAAACTAGAGTTTACTTTCTTACACTCTATCACATACTCCCACCACTCATGTTTCAGGAGTAGTGCTACTCCTTCCCTTGCTCTTGTCCTCTCACTAACCCCTGACTTTACTCCCAAGACATTCCCAAACCACTCTTCCTCTTTACCCTTGAGCTTCATTTCACTCAGAGCCAAAACATCCAGGTTCTTTTCCTGAAACACACTACCTATCTCTCCTTTTTTCTCATCTTGGTTACATCCACACACATTTAGACACCCCAATCTGAGCCTTCGAGGAGGATGAGTACTCCCCATGTGACTCCTCTATTCATTATACTTTCTCGCTGTCTCCCGCATGAGCGAGGTGGCACAAGGAAACAGATGAAAGAATGACCTAACCCACTCACATATACTTGCATTTCCATAAATGCCCACATATGCACATATATATACCTATACATTTCAACATATACATACATATACTTACACAGACATACACATATATACACATACTCATAACTGCTGCCTTCATCCATTCCTATCGCCACCCGGCCTCATATGAAATGGCACCTGCCTCCCCACTAAAATATAATGATACTCTCTCACCCCAACTCTCATTTGCCCTCTTTTCCACCTCTTGCACTTTTCTCTTGACCTCCTGCTGCTTTCTTTTATACATCTCCCAGTCTTTTGCACTACTTCCCTGCAAAAACTGTCGAAATGCCTCTCTTTTCTCTTTCACTAACAATCTTACTTCTTCATCCCTCCACTCATTACCCTTTCTAATCTGCCCACCTCCCACCTTTCCCATGTCAGATGCATCTTTTGTACAAGCCATCACTGCTTCCCTAAGTACATCCCATTCCTCCCCCACTCCCCTTACGTCATTTGCTCTCAACTTTTTCCATTCTGCACTCAATCTCTCCTCGTACTTCCTCACACAAGCTCACTTACTCTGATGATTGGAGGAATGCATGCATCATGCCATTGCCCAAAGCCAAAGGGGAGTGAGTGTTCAAATCACAGAGGCATAAGTTTGTTGAGTATTCCTGGGAAATTATATGGGAGGGTATTGATGGAAAGGGTAAAGGTATGTACAGAGAATCAGATTGGGGAAGAGCAGTGTGGTTTCAGAAGTGGTAGAGGATATGTGAATCAGGTGTTTGCTTTGAAGGAATGTATGTGAGAAATACTTAGAAAACAGATGGATTTGTATGTAGCATTTATGGACCTTGAGAAGGTATATGATAGAGTTGATAGGTATGCTTTGTGGAAGGTATTATGAGTATATGGTGTGGGAGGTAAGTTGCTAGAAGCAGTGAAAAGCTTTTATCAAGGATGTAAGGCATAAGTATGAGTAGGAAGAGAGGAAAGTGATTGGCTCCCAGTGAATGTTGGTTTGTGACGGGTGCGTGATGTCTCCATGGTTGTTTAATTTGTTCATGGATGGGGTTGTTAAGAAGGTGAATGCAAGAGTTTTGGAGAGAGGGGAAAGTATGCAGTCTGTTGTGGATGAGAGGGCTTAGAAAGTGAGTCAGTTGTTGTTCGCTGGCAATACAGCACTGGTGGCTGATTCGGGTCAGAAACTGCAGAAGTTGGTGACTGAGTTTGGTAAAGTGTGTGAAAGAAGGAAGCTGAGAGTACATGTGAATAAGAGCAAGGTTACTAGGTTCAGTCGGGTTGAGGGACAAGTTAATAGGGAGGTAAGCTTGAATGGAGAAAAACTGGAGGAAGCGAAGTGTTTTAGATATCTGGGAGTGGATTTAGCAGCGGATGGAACCATGGAAGTGGAAGTAAGTCATAGGGTGAGGGAGGGGGTGAAGGTTCTGGAAGCATTGAGGAATGTGTGGGAGGCAAGAACACTATCTCGGAGAGCAAAAATGGGTATGTTTGAAGGAATAGTGGTTCCAACAATGTTATATGGCTGCGAGGCATGGGATATAGATATGGTTGTGCAGAGGAGGGTGGATGTGTTGGAAATGAAATGTTTGAGGACAATAAGTGGTGTGAGGTGGTTTGATCAAGTAAGTAATGAAAGGGTAAGAGAGATGTGCAGTAATAAAAAGAGTGTGGTTGAGAGACAGAAGAGGGTGCATTGAAATGGTTTGGTCACGAGGAGAGAATGAGTGAGAAAAGAGGATATACGAGTCAGAGGTGGAGGGAATGAGGAGAGGTGGGAGACCAAATTGGAGGTGGAAGGATGGAGTGAAAAAAATTCTGAGCGATCGGGGCCTAAACATACAGGTGGGTGAAAGGCGTCCAAGGAATAGAGTGAATTAGAATGATGTGGTATACCGGGGTCAACATGCTGTCAATAGATTGAACCAGGGGATGTGAAGCTTGGATGTGGAAAGGGAGCTGTGGTTTCAGTGCATTACACATGACAGCTAGAGACCCAGTGTGAATGAATGCGGCATTTGTTGTCCTTTCCTAGTGCTACCTCAAGCACGCACAGGGGGAGGGGGTGCTGTTTCAGCTGTGGCAGGGTGGCGACAGGAATGAATGAAGGCAGCAAGTATGAATATGTACATGTGTATATATGTATATGTCTGTGCATGTATACGTATGTATACATTGAAATGTATAGGTATGTATATGTGCATGTGTGGGCATTTATGTATATGCATGTGTATGTGGGTGGGTTGGGCCATTCTTTCATCTGTTTCCTAGCGCTACCTTGCAAACATGCAAGACAGCGACTAAGTATAATAATAATAATAAATTAGGAATTATGACTCATATTTAGGGCACTGCACAACTAAAAGTATTTGTGAAGTCAACGGCATCTGTCTAGGGTGTGGGTTGGCTACAAGACTGAAGCCTCAAATGTTTGATTAATTCATATCAAATGAAATATTTTATCAGTGCTTTCATCCACATGTTTTAGTAATGGGTATATCAATGAAATATGGCATTGTTGTTAATAATCTTTATCACTTAGTCACGTTCTCAGTAAATACAAGGTGCCTCCCTTGAAGATGGACAGAGCTTCATTGAGTACATACACACTCATTATTTGTTACTTCCTTCATTCAACTGATAAAAAAAATCTATGCTGTTACTAAACTGATGTTTGCTAGATCTATGATAAAAACAAATTGTGGCCCTGATACTCAAAACATTCCTCTTAGCATCTCTACCCTCTTGCCATACAACCTCTTCAATGAACTAGCTTCACACAAGTCCTTATCTTCCAGCTAGCTTCACATGAGCACTCACCTCCCACATTCTCTTCCCTAATCTCGTCCATCCTTCTATACTTACAAGACAGATGATACCCCACTTTGTGTTCAGTCACAAAATTGGCACATCAAAGTAATGTACTGAAAATGTTGTGTTGATAAAGCAGTGATCTGTCACTCTACAGTTGAAATCCATGGAATTCTAATGAACCCTTCTGGGGGAAAGTGCATTTTCAAGTTAGTGCAAATGATGGCACTCGTAGGTTAAGAGTTTCTTGATCCCCTGGACGTGTTACGAGGTAGACACACTACAATAATTAACTCCAAAGAGCTGATGGACACATTCTTTTATACTAGACTATTTAAATTCATTTACACATTAAGGGTTAACACTTTTGCTATGTGTGTGGGATTTCCCTTTTTTTTATTATCTATTTATTTTGCTTTGTCGCTGTCTCCTGCGTTAGCGAGGTAGCGCAAGGAAACAGACGAAAGAATGGGATTCCCTTATGACGAATATAATCATGCAGTGACAGTCTGAGTAAAATAGTCTGGTATAAGTAAGAGTAAGTCACATGCAGTGCTGCTCTTAGCAATCTCTTCCCTCTTTTGTCTTCCCCCCTTGCTAAAACCTTTACAACAACAAGAGGCCGGTCTATAAACATTTCAGGAGCACTAATTAACTATTCCTTCTCCTACTTTCACTGCTTTGGCCCTAATTTTTTCTTTTTAGCCCGATAACAGCAGAAGATTTGGGCAGGACTGTCTGTGCCATGTCGGTTACTGTAGAAAAGTGACGTATGCTTGGGAAACTTACTGAGATTACAATAATTGCATTTTGCACACATAGTGTCTTTTCAAGCAAAAAGTGAATTTGTTAAGCAGTAGACTGACTAAAAATAGCACAAACAGTTTATAGTATGCTCTGTATTACCTCGGGCAATGTCACTCATATGAAATACCATAAAAAAGTTTAAAATTGTAATGCTAACTGAATAATGTATTCTTAAGGTTTCAATGAAAACGGCAAACCATCTAATATATTACTACGTTTAATGGCAAATGATTCTACTGACAACCAGGAACAATCCGCCTTCAATAAGGGTTATCCATGGAATAAAGGATTATATAATATTTTATGTGACGATGTCTTCTCCATCCAGCTTTATTTCTCATAAATGTTTTGTTTTTCATCCAGACTCAGGCTCTCAATAATAATCAACACCATCGTGTTTCCTCATGTTTGATTATGTTGCCTATGTTGATGGAAATGACGTCCCAAGGTTTGCAACATTATCATGCCTCTCTCACGAGAGGTCACATCTTTACACACTGTAGCAGGTTTTTTGAAGCTAACAACTGTTCTCCACTCAAGAAACAGACTAAAGGATTCAGCGGTCATCACCTGAGGACAGCATAGGTGCACTTAAAGTGTAAAATGGATATACACAATGAATAATTAGGAATCACAGCCTTCCTAAACTGGTTGCATTCATAATGTATGGTTAATATGAATGTTTAAGTCATTTGCATAAAATGATATGGATAACATGTAACCAGCAAATTTAACAATATTCCACAAACTTAAGTTGCAGAGTGATCAGCCTTCTGTGCCAACATTATAGTCATGCTATGACTTTGCTATATTATTACAATACTGGGCTCTGATTTCTTATGGTGCAATTCATTTCAGAATATTGAGTCTTACAACCTTCTTTAACCCATCATAGTTTGCAACAATTCACCATTGGCTCTCCTTTGCATTTATCAATATGGTAGATACTGCAGAGGGGACGTTTACTCATATGTAAATTTGTGCTGCTCCAAATATGACAAGCAGGTGTCAGTAAGAATGGTAAAGCACTTTTATTTTGATCACAAGTCATAGCTACCAACACTTATACATAAAAACATACTCAAACATGCATGCAGATTCTTCCATGCTCTCAAGCTCACATTTCAGATCCATACTTAGTGGCCAGTTCAGCCTCCGCCCATCTCAATTTCTTCTTGCAGACATTCGGGAACAGAGGCCATGTGCCTTAACACAAGTTCCAGCTTCCTCCTCAAGATTTCCTACTCCCTCTTGGCATGCAGTGATCCAATGTTCGTCTCTGTACTGGCTCCCACACACTAACAATATTTGCCCATATATTCTCAACAGGATTGAGATTTTTTGCTTAGCTTGGCCATTCGAGGAGTTCAATATTCCTCTGATCTTAGAATCAGTGTCTGGTGATCCTGGCCATGTGTGTATGGGGCAGTTGTGCTGCATAAAGATGATCCTTTACGGGTAGGGTAGAGTGTGGGTCCGCACTGAGCAGAGGATGACCAAGTATTTCTATATACTTGTCTGCAGTCAAATGTCCCTCAATGTCAACCAGCTCACTTATCCTGTGCAGGTAGATCCAGCCCCACACATTGACAGTGATAAGACCGCTTCTGGCCACCTCATGGATGTTGTAGCACACACAACTGTTTCAATTTTTTTCATGTTGATTACTCTGTTATTCAGTATACATCTTTTTCTTTCTTTCATACTATTCGCCATTTCCCGCATTAGCAAGGTAGCGTTGAGAACAGAGGACTGGGCCTTTGAGGGAATATCCTCACCTGGCACCCTTCTCTGTTCCCTCTTTTGGAAAATTAAAAAAAAAAAGCGAGAGGGGAGGATTTCCAGCCCCTATGATACATAAAAGAGAAAAACTAATAAACCGATGGACAATAAGTAGGAGGGACTTTTTGACTGGCATTTACTGCATGTTATAATATAACTTCTCCTGGAGCCAATACAGATGTAGAGAAGGGTAGGAACAGGACTGAAAACATAGGCAGTGCAATATTTTTAAAAGCAAACTAATGTTCTTAGTTGCCACAGGCATTACGTGGCGATAGAAAATATAACGTGGCGATAGAAAATGTAACTGATAATGTAATATCCTATAAGATGTAAGCAAAGGAATAAATGAATAATTGTGAAACCCTATAGTATTTTGTAGTCACTGCAATATATATCCTACTAATTTAGTCTTATCTTCCATTATTTCTGCACAGCAATGAACTTCCTTGATGATGATGAATGGAAAGACTGTTCAGCACTCCAAATGACACATGTCTGCATACTGTTGGGCAAAGCAAAGCCAGTGTTCTCTGTGTCTCTCACTGAGCTTTTCTTTGATAACAGGCGTCTGATGGTGTATGCCACTTCCTCACCATCCTTGGAGTAACGTCGAGTCTTAGCTGTCCCCTAATGGTAGCATTCGTGGGGGTTATGCTGCAGCTGCTCCATGCATAGCTTCATCCTGAGCTGGTGTAGTTTCTCTGGGGCATCCTGACTTTGGTATATCATCAAGATCTTCATCCCATTTCTTAACCATCTATACACTGTTGTGCAGGATATCTCTAGCTCCCACAATATTTCTGATGGCGTCAGGCCAGAGTCTCTCATGCCCACAATGCATACATGTTGAGCAATCTTCGTCGAGTACATTTTGACAATTGATGACAGGATGCGTAGAGCGAATGTTAGAAGACTGCCAACCGAAGGTCAAACAATGCCAAGGCTTCTAATATCATATGTTCGAAACATTAAATGAGATAAATGTTTCAATCCAAACCCCTGATGGAAGACACCAACTCCATGAATACTTTCACCTGTGTAGTGCCTTTACTATGAGTCATAATACCTAACATAAATCAACTGTGCATAATATTTAGATCTTATACTAAAGTTTTGCACAGGATACACATACATATAATTCACATCTACATAGATCATCCACACACAGAACCCTCCCCAATATGTGACTACATGGCAGTGATTGAGACTGCAATACATCGACTGATCACACTCTATGACACAAACGGTCCCCCTCCATTCATGACTTTTCACTACCATTTCATTGTTTACTATTAGAGTTGTTGCCAGAGGTTGCCAGTTGTGTTCAGGTTCTTTGTTTTGCAACTGTACATAATGGGGATAATATCACTATTATATTATTATACTTGATTGTCCTTTCCCGTGTTAGTGAGGTAATGATGGGAAAGAGACAAAGGAAGACCCATCCACTCACATACAACAGATACATATATGCACTTACACAAAAACACACATGCACATATATATATATATATATATATATATATATATATTTTTTTTTTTTTTTTATACTTTGTCGCTGTCTCCCGCGTTTGCGAGGTAGCGCAAGGAAACAGACGAAAGAAATGGCCCAACCCCCCCCCCCATACACATGTACATACACACGTCCACACACGCAAATATACATACCTACACAGCTTTCCATGGTTTACCCCAGACGCTTCACATGCCTTGCTTCAATCCACTGACAGCACGTCAACCCCTGTATACCACATGACTCCAATTCACTCTATTTCTTGCCCTCCTTTCACCCTCCTGCATGTTCAGGCCCCGATCACACAAAATCTTTTTCACTCCATCTTTCCACCTCCAATTTGGTCTCCCTCTTCTCCTCGTTCCCTCCACCTCCGACACATATATCCTCTTGGTCAATCTCTCCTCACTCATTCTCTCCATGTGCCCAAACCATTTCAAAACACCCTCTTCTGCTCTCTCAACCACGCTCTTTTTATTTCCACACATCTCTCTTACCCTTACGTTACTTACTCGATCAAACCACCTCACACCACACATTGTCCTCAAACATCTCATTTCCAGCACATCCATCCTCCTGCGCACATCTCTATCCATAGCCCACGCCTCGCAACCATACAGCATTGTTGGAACCACTATTCCCTCAAACATACCCATTTTTGCTTTCCGAGATAATGTTCTCGACTTCCACACATTTTTCAAGGCTCCCAAAATTTTCGCCCCCTCCCCCACCCTATGATCCACTTCCGCTTCCATGGTTCCATCCGCTGACAGATCCACTCCCAGATATCTAAAACACTTCACTTCCTCCAGTTTTTCTCCATTCAAACTCACCTCCCAATTGACTTGACCCTCACCCCTACTGTACCTAATAACCTTGCTCTTATTCACATTTACTCTCAACTTTCTTCTTCCACACACTTTACCAAACTCAGTCACCAGCTTCTGCAGTTTCTCACATGAATCAGCCACCAGCGCTGTATCATCAGCGAACAACAATTGACTCACTTCCCAAGCTCTCTCATCCCCAACAGACTTCATACTTGCCCCTCTTTCCAGGACTCTTGCATTTACCTCCTTTACAACCCCATCCATAAACAAATTAAACAACCATGGAGACATCACACACCCCTGCCGCAAACCTACATTCACTGAGAACCAATCACTTTCCTCTCTTCCTACACGTACACATGCCTTACATCCTCGATAAAAACTTTTCACTGCTTCTAACAACTTGCCTCCCACACCATATATTCTTAATACCTTCCACAGAGCATCTCTATCAACTCTATCATATGCCTTCTCCAGATCCATAAATGCTACATACAAATCCATTTGCTTTTCTAAGTATTTCTCACATACATTCTTCAAAGCAAACACCTGATCCACACATCCTCTACCACTTCTGAAACCGCACTGCTCTTCCCCAATCTGATGCTCTGTACATGCCTTCACCCTCTCAATCAATACCCTCCCATATAATTTACCAGGAATACTCAACAAACTTATACCTCTGTAATTTGAGCACTCACTCTTATCCCCTTTGCCTTTGTACAATGGCACTATGCACGCATTCCGCCAATCCTCAGGCACCTCACCATGAGTCATACATACATTAAATAACCTTACCAACCAGTCAACAATACAGTCACCCCCTTTCTTAATAAATTCCACTGCAATACCATCCAAACCTGCTGCCTTGCCGGCTTTCATCTTCCGCAAAGCTTTTACTACCTCTTCTCTGTTTACCAAATCATTTTCCCTATATATGTGTGTGTGTGTGTGTGCAGAAAGACATCCAAAGATTGTGGGGATAAAGCACAGAAAATGAAGACAATAGTCTGCCAGCAGGGGGGCAGCACACCCTCCCTTCAGCTCCAGCGAGTAACCAAACTGTTGTCGACCTCCTTTACCCCACCGTCCCCCTTCATCATTGGGATCATCTGCTGAGAAGAACCATCATAATGGAGAACCATCATTATGGAGTTGCACGGACTGTGATCCTTGCTGTGGTTATAAGAATGTTCTTCCGCCCACCAGTGATGCTACTACGTTTGTAAATCAAGAACCATTGCAACACAAACCTCGCCAGGTGGTAGAGTGTCCCGCAGTGTATCGAGACAGACTTCCCCAGAACTTTTTTAAAGGGGAAGTAAATGTTTATAGTTGTGTTACTGGAGTGATAGTTTTCATACATGGTGCTTTGACAAGAAAATAGTGAAATTGGAAAAAAAAATGTAGCTTAGACATTGAAGCTTATTGATACAGTGGTTAAATTGATGAGAACTACTATTGACATTTGTGTAAATAAATTATATATTTCCCTTTTCCATAGCCAGAGGTTGAACCATTATGCGACTCATTTTCTCATTTCATTTCAAGCTAGAAGTTTCAGTTTTCTAAATTATTTCTTACTTTTTTCATATGTATATATATGTATATGTGTGTGTGTGTGTATATGTGTGTGTGTATGTGTATGTATATATATATGTATATATGGATGGGGTTGTTAGGGAGGTGAATGCAAGAGTTTTGGAAAGAGGGGCAAGTATGAAGTCTGTTGGGGATGAGAGAGCTTGGGAAGTGAGTCAGTTGTTCGCCGATGATACAGTGCTGGTGGCTGATTCATGTGAGAAACTGCAGAAGCTGGTGACTGAGTTTGGTAAAGTGTGTGAAAGAAGAAAGTTAAGAGTAAATGTGAATAAGAGCAAGGTTATTAGGTACAGTAGGGTTGAGGGTCAAGTCAATTGGGAAGTAAGTTTGAATGGAGAAAAACTGGAGGAAGTAAAGTGTTTTAGATATCTGGGAGTGGATCTGGCAGCGGATGGAACCATGGAAGCGGAAGTGGATCATAGGGTGGGGGAGGGGGCGAAAATTCTGGGAGCCTTGAAGAATGTGTGGAAGTCGAGAACATTATCTCGGAAAGCAAAAATGGGTATGTTTGAAGGAATAGTGGTTCCAACAATGTTGTATGGTTGCGAGGCGTGGGCTATGGATAGAGTTGTACGCAGGAGGATGGATGTGCTGGAAATGAGATGTTTGAGGACAATGTGTGGTGTGAGGTGGTTCGATCGAGTAAGTAACGTAAGGGCAAGAGAGATGTGTGGAAATAAAAAGAGCGTGGTTGAGAGAGTAGAAGAGGGTGTTTTGAAATGGTTTGGGCACATGGATAGAATGAGTGAGGAAAGATTGACCAAGATGATATATGTGTCGGAGGTAGAGGGAACGAGGAGAAGTGGGAGACCAAATTGGAGGTGGAAAGATGGAGTGAAAAAGATTTTGTGTGATCAGGGCCTGAACATGCAGGAGGGTGAAAGGAGGGCAAGGAATAGAGTGAATTGGATCGATGTGGTATACCGGGGTTGACGTGCTGTCAGTGGATTGAATCAGGGCATGTGAAGCGTTTGGGGTAAACCATGGAAAGCTGTGTAGGTATGTATATTTGCGTGTGTGGACGTATGTATATACATGTGTATGGGGGTGGGTTGGGCCATTTCCTTCGTCTGTTTCCTTGCGCTACCTCGCAAACGCGGGAGACAGCGACAAAGCAAAAAAAAAAAAAAAAATATATATATATATATATATATATATATATATATATATATATATATATATATATATATATATATATTCTTTTCTTTCGAACTATTCGCCATTTCCCGCGTTAGCGAGGTAGCGTTAAGAACAGAGAACTGGGCCTTTTTTGGAATATCCTCACCTGGCTCCCTTCTCTGTTCCTTCTTTTGGAAAATTAAAAAAAATGAGAGGGGAGGATTTCCAGTCCCCCGCTCCCTCCCCTTTTAGTCGCCTTCTACAACACGCAGGGAATACGTGGGAAGTATTCTTTCTCCCCTATCCCCAGTTCAGTAAAAAAAAAACTATGACTACCCACATACAATCACTTATGCCTGAAAGTAAGGTTAGGGAATAACTTTCTAAAATCAGACAGGCAGCCTAACATAAATGCTGGAAGGATAACATCATAAAAATCTTTTGCTCTATTAAACAAAGATTTACATTTCATCTATTCTGATATGGCTATACAGGTGTTACAAACAAATAAAGAAAAGAAAACTGGCAGTTATTCTTAAAGTTGCAGAGAAAGATGGAGTTATCACAGGAACAGAACAGCAGAAATAGGAAACTCTAAAAGGAAAGCTTGTGCCTGCTCTCTCTCTCCCACATAAGTGAGGTCGCATCAGGAACAGAAGGTTGAACCTTCCAAGTAATGACCTCAATTTGAAATGAGGGTTAGTTGCTGAAAATTAAAATCAATCTTCAACAGGGAAGCATCCTCCATTAACATCAGAACTTTATGGAAATCAGCACAGAGAAAACTTTATTCAATTAATGAGCTTAGAGCAACTCAAACATAAAATATGCTTTAAATCCAATAAATTTTCTATGCAGAAAAAATTAGCATTATTTAGTCCTGAGAGTGAATAAAAAGGGAAGTCCTGAAAGGCCACAGAGGTATAAAGTAGGAGGAGTGAAAGAATGCATTTAAAAGAGCAATCAAAATCCACATGAAAACCTGTCAAGTCGGAAAGAACATGACAAGAAATATTAGCAAAGAACAAGGCAAGCAATAAAAGGAAGCTATGGAAACTTAACAGTGAAGTTGACAAAATGCTCAAAACATGGTCAGTATCTTGATCTATGCTTAGAAAATAACACAAAAAGTTGCTAATTGTTAAAACCATCATCATGAGAAAAGATCTGAAACATGAAAATACCTTTTTTCAGGTCACTAAAAATTTCCCAAGAAACTGGTAAAGGAACAATTTCAATAGTCCCTACTGAGAGAAATTGGCCAAAACTTCTATGCAAGAAAAATCAACAAAAAACTTTAACTATATGATGTTTGTGAAATTCTAAGCTCATTCTTTTTCTTCTAGGTTGTTAAAGCCACCTCACTAAATCTTCATATTATATAAATACACATCTGTGGTTTTCTGTTGAAAAATGTAAGAAAAATGTTAAGTCTGAATTAGATCTCATCGATCCTAAATGTCAAATGTAAAGTACTTTAAAACAAACATTTTCAAATAAGCTTAAAAGATATCAAATAAGGTGCACCATACTCAATTTTAGCATAAAGTATATTCATGTGAAGATAGCAATGACCGCTTAATTCGTATTCAGAGATAGTGAAAAAGCCTTATCCAGATTTCAAACACTGGCATAAAATAATCCTGAAAAGATGAGGAAAAAATATAAAGAGATAAAGTAAAATGATGTGCACAGCTTAAGGAATTTCAATTCATGCATGAGCAAGATTACTCCTTTTATTCATAAGATAGAATTAGGATAAGAAATGAAAGCGCACAGATGCTTTTCTATAGAACGAAGGATGCCCAAGAGTCACAAATACACTTTTCCTGTGGAAGTCACCAAAAATGGCAACAACAGAAAATACAGCTAATGTAACTGCCTAAACATGGCAAAGCTATCCACATATATTGCTAGTTCAGAATTCAGAAGGGATTCAAAGTAAAATCCTACAAGAGGCAATCATCCATCATTCTGGCTGCTCCTTTTCCTTCAAGAGTCAAGGAATTTTCAAACCAAAACAGGACTGCAAAACTAAATATCCAATTTCATGTTACACAATAAGAGCACCTTCAAAGACACTTTGCCAAAAGAAAGGGCAAGAGCATAGCACCCATGGCAAATGCCACTTATTTCACAATACACTTATTTCACAATATATATATATATATATATATATATATATATATTCTTTTTTTTTCTTTCATACTATTCGCCATTTCCCGCATTAGCGAGGTAGCGTTAAGAACAGAGGACTGGGCCTTTTAGGGAATATCCTCACCAGGCCCCCTTCTCTGTTCCTTCTTTTGGAAAATAAAAAAGAAAAAAAAATTGAGAGGGGAGGATTTCCAGCCCCCCGCTCCCTTCCCTTTTAGTCGCCTTCTACGACACGCAGGGAATACGTGGGAAGTATTCTTTCTCCCCTATCCCCAGGGATATATATATATATATATATATTTATATATATATATATATATATATTTTTTTTTTCTTTTTTTTTTTTTACACTTTGTCGCTGTCTCCCGCGTTTGCGAGGTAGCGCAAGGAAACAGACGAAAGAAATGGCCCAACCCCCCCCATACACATGTATATACATACGTCCACACACGCAAATATACATACCTACACAGCTTTCCATGGTTTACCCCAGACGCTTCACATGCCTTGATTCAATCCACTGACAGCACGTCAACCCCGGTATACCACATCGCTCCAATTCACTCTGTTCCTTGCCCTCCTTTCACCCTCCTGCATGTTCAGGCCCCGATCACACAAAATCTTTTTCACTCCATCTTTCCACCTCCAATTTGGTCTCTCTCTTCTCCTTGTTCCCTCCACCTCCGACACATATATCCTCTTGGTCAATCTTTCCTCACTCATCCTCTCCATGTGCCCAAACCACTTCAAAACACCCTCTTCTGCTCTCTCAACCACGCTCTTTTTATTTCCACACATCTCTCTTACCCTTACGTTACTCACTCGATCAAACCATCTCACACCACACATTGTCCTCAAACATCTCATTTCCAGCACATCCATCCTCCTGCGCACAACTCTATCCATAGCCCACGCCTCGCAACCATACAACATTGTTGGAACCACTATTCCTTCAAACATACCCATTTTTGCTTTCCGAGATAATGTTCTCAACTTCCACACATTCTTCAAGGCCCCCAGAATTTTCGCCCCCTCCCCCACCCTATGATCCACTTCCGCTTCCATGGTTCCATCCGCTGCCAGATCCACTCCCAGATATCTAAAACACTTCACTTCCTCCAGTTTTTCTCCATTCAAACTCACCTCCCAATTGACTTGACCCTCAACCCTACTGTACCTAATAACCTTGCTCTTATTCACATTTACTCTTAACTTTCTTCTTCCACACACTTTACCAAACTCAGTCACCAGCTTCTGCAGTTTCACAAATGAATCAGCCACCAGCGCTGTATCATCAGCGAACAACAACTGACTCACTTCCCAAGCTCTCTCATCCCCAACAGACTTCATACTTGCCCCTCTTTCCAAAACTCTTGCATTTACCTCCCTAACAACCCCATCCATAAACAAATTAAACAACCATGGAGACATCACACACCCCTGCCGCAAACCTACATTCACTGAGAACCAATCACTTTCCTCTCTTCCTACACGTACACATGCCTTACATCCTCGATAAAAACTTTTCACTGCTTCTAACAACTTTCCTCCCACACCATATATTCTTAATACCTTCCACAGAGCATCTCTATCAACTCTATCATATGCCTTCTCCAGATCCATAAATGCTACATACAAATCCATTTGCTTTTCTAAGTATATATATATCTTCTTTTCTTTCTTTCATACTATTCGCCATTTCCCGCATTAGCAAGGTAGCGTTAAGAACAGAGGACTGGGCCTTTGAGGGAATATCCTCATCTGGCCCCCAGGGGATAGGGGTGAAAGAATACTTCCCACGCATTCCTCGCGTGTCGTAGAAAGCGACTAGAGGGGACGGGAGCGGGGGGCCAGAAATCCTCCCCACCTTGTATTTTTTTAACTTTCTAAAATGGGAAACAGAAGAAGGAGTCACGCGGGGAGTGCTCATCCTCCTCGAAGGCTCAGACTGGGGTGTCTAAATGTGTGTGGATGTAACCAATATGTGAAAAAAGGAGAGATAGGTAGTATGTTTGAGGAAAGGAACCTGGATGTTTTGGCTCTGAGTGAAACGAAGCTCAAGGGTAAAGGGGAAGAGTGGTTTGGGAATGTCTTGGGAGTAAAGTCAGGGGTTAGTGAGAGGACAAGAGCAAGGGAAGGAGTAGCAGTACTCCTGAAACAGGAGTTGTGGGAGTATGTGATAGAATGTAAGAAAGTAAATTCTCAATTAATATGGGTAAAACTGAAAGTTGATGGAGAGAGATGGGTGATTATTGATGCATATGCACCTGGGCATGAGAAGAAAGATCATGAGAGGCAAGTGTTTTGGGAGCAGCTGAATGAGTGTGTTAGTGGTTTTGATGCATGAGACTGGGTTATAGTGATGGGTGATTTGAATGTCAATGTGAGTAATGTGGCAGTTGAGGGAATATTTGGTATACATAGGGCGTTCAGTGTTGTAAATGGAAATGGTGAAGAGCTTGTAGATTTATGTGCTGAAAAAGGACTGGTGATTGGGAATACCTGGTTTAAAAAGCGAGATATACATAAGTATACGTATGTAAGTAGGAGAGATGGCCAGAGAGCGTTATTGGATTACGTGTTAATTGACAGGCGCGCGAAAGAGAGACTTTTGGATGTTAATGTGCTGAGAGGTGCAACTGGAGGGATGTCTGATCATTATCTTGTGGAGGCTAAGGTGAAGATTTGTATGGGTTTTCAGAAAAGAAGAGTGAATATTGGGGTGAAGAGGGTGGTGAGAGTAAGCGAGCTTGGGAAGGAGACTTGTGTGAGGAAGTACCAGGAGAGACTGAGTACAGAATGGAAAAAGGTGAGAACAATGGAAGTAAGGGGAGTGGGGGAGGAATGGGATGTATTTAGGGAATCAGTGATGGATTGCGCAATAGATGCTTGTGGCATGAGAAGAGTGGGAGGTGGGTTGATTAGAAAGGGTAGTGAGTGGTGGGATGAAGAAGTAAGATTATTAGTGAAAGAGAAGAGAGAGGCATTTGGACAATTTTTGCAGGGAAAAATGCAATTGAGTGGGAGATGTATAAAAGAAAGAGACAGGAGGTCAAGAGAAAGGTGCAAGAGGTGAAAAAGAGGGCAAATGAGAGTTGGGGTGAGAGAGTATCATTAAATTTTAGGGAGAATAAAAAGGTGTTCTGGAAGGAGGTAAATAAAGTGCGTAAGACAAGGGAGCAAATGGGAACTTCAGTGAAGGGCGCAAATGGGGAGGTGATAACAAGTAGTGGTGATGTGAGAAGGAGATGGAGTGAGTATTTTGAAGGTTTGTTGAATGTGTTTGATGATAGAGTGGCAGATATAGGGTGTTTTGGTCGAGGTGGTGTGCAAAGTGAAAGGGTTAGGGAAAATGATTTGGTAAACAGAGAAGAGGTAGTAAAAGCTTTGCGGAAGATGAAAGCCGGCAAGGCAGCAGGTTTGGACGGTATTGCAGTGGATTTTATTAAAAAAGGGGGTGACTGTATTATTGGCTGGTTGGTAAGGTTATTTAATGTATGTATGACTCATGGTGAGGTGCCTGAGGATTGGCGGAATGCGTGCATAGTGCCATTGTACAAAGGCAAAGGGGATAAGAGTGAGTGCTCAAATTACAGAGGTATGAGTTTGTTGAGTATTCCTGGTAAATTATATGGGAGGATATTGATTGAGAGGGTGAAGGCATGTACAGAGCATCAGATTGGGGAAGAGCAGTGTGGTTTCAGAACTGGTAGAGGATGTTTGGATCAGGTGTTTGCTTTGAAGAATGTATGTGAGAAATACTTAGAAAAGCAAATGGATTTGTATGTAGCATTTATGGATCTGGAGAAGGCATATGATAGAGTTGATAGAGATGCTCTGTGGAAGGTATTAGAATATATGGTGTGGGAGGCAAGTTGTTAGAAGCAGTGAAAAGTTTTTATCGAGGATGTAAGGCATGTGTACGTGTAGGAAGAGAGGAAAGTGATTGGTTCTCAGTGAATGTAGGTTTGCGGCAGGGGTGTGTGATGTCTCCATGGTCGTTTAATTTGTTTATGGATGGGGTTGTTAGGGAGGTGAATGCAAGAGTTTTGGAAAGAGGGGCAAGTATGAAGTCTGTTGGGGATGAGAGTGCTTGGGAAGTGAGTCAGTTGTTGTTCACTGATGATACAGCGCTGGTGGCTGATTCATGTGAGAAACTGCAGAAGCTGGTGACTGAGTTTGGTAAAGTGTGTGAAAGAAGAAAGTTAAGAGTAAATGTGAATAAGAGCAAGGTTATTAGGTACAGTAGGGTTGAGGGTCAAGTCAATTGGGAGGTAAGTTTGAATGGAGAAAAACTGGAGGAAGTAGTGTTTTAGATATCTGGGAGTGGATCTGGCAGCGGATGGAACCACGGAAGCGGAAGTGGATCATAGGGTGGGGGAGGGGGCGAAAATCCTGGGAGCCTTGAAGAATGTGTGGAAGTCGAGAACATTATCTCGGAAAGCAAAAATGGGTATGTTTGAAGGAATAGTGGTTCCAACAATGTTGTATGGTTGAGAGGCGTGGGCTATGGATAGAGTTGTGCACAGGAGGATGGATGTGCTGGAAATGAGATGTTTGAGGACAATGTGTGGTGTGAGGTGGTTTGATCGAGTAAGTAACGTAAGGGTAAGAGAGATGTGTGGAAATAAAAAGAGCGTGGTTGAGAGAGCAGAAGAGGGTGTTTTGAAATGGTTTGGGCACATGGAGAGAATGAGTGAGGAAAGATTGACCAAGAGGATGTATGTGTCGGAGGTGGAGGGAACGAGAAGTGGGAGACCAAATTGGAGGTGGAAAGATGGAGTGAAAAAGATTTTGTGTGATCGGGGCCTGAACATGCAGGAGGGTGAAAGGAGGGCAAGGAATAGAGTGAATTGGATCGATGTGGTATACCGGGGACGTGCTGTCAGTGGATTGAATCAGGGCATGTGAAGCGTCTGGGGTAAACCATGGAAAGCTGTGTAGGTATGTATATACATGTGTATGGGAGTGAGTTGGGCCATTTCTTTCGTCTGTTTCCTTGTGCTACCTCGCAAACGCGGGAGACAGCAGCAAAAAAAAAAAAATATATATATATATATTTCTTTTCTTTTAAACTATTCGCCATTTCCCGCGTTAGCGAGGTAGCGTTAAGAACAGAGGACTGGGCCTTTTTTGGAATATCCTCACCTGGCCCCCCTCTGTTCCTTCTTTTGGAGAAAAAAAAAAAAAAACTTTTGGACCCCTCCATAACCTCTATCTGACCCTGAACACATGTTTCAGCTTAGAGACTCATTAATAAAGGAAATTATAAGGAGCCTAAAACAATGGGTCAGCTTGGACACTTATTAATGCAGGAAATTATGATGGGTATAAAACAAGTTTCCATTTCCTAATAAACAAGTTTGGCTGGCCTCACTTCTGGGCCATTTGGAAATCATTACTAAACTACCAAGATGAAACAAAACTAACTCCCTTTGTCTGCAGACAATCCATGTGATGGATGAAGAGTCAAGAGGTGGAGGAGAAAATTAGCAAGGAGCCTACGGTTAACGAAATTTTCTAAAGTAAAACTCCCTAGTTAATAAAAGACCCCTTCACAACCTTTCAAGTGTCTCAGTGCCTGAAAGCAATATATGTGCTCCTTGCTGCAAGACTTACTTATGTTCACCTGACATACAGCTATGAAAACTAACAATAATGTTCCACATATACAACTTCTTGTAGTGTATAATATCAATTGTGGTATATACAGCAATAAATTAAGCTGATGTTGAAGTTACTGAAGCATCTTTTCACTTGATTCATACCAGCTTTCATTCTTTTCTTAATAAAGCAAGTTGAAATGAAATTACTAGAGCATCTTTTCACATGATTCATATCAGCTTTCAATTTCCTTTATGTCTATCTTGATCAGTAAACCGAGTTCTACTATCATCATTCAAATGGAACATGGTTGCCTTAGAGAATGATACACAAGGACTTTGTGTAGCCAAGTTCCATTCCCAACAATCAATTTTCTCACTCTCTTAATATACACTCAGTTCTAAGAGATAAAATGAGATGGTCTCCTTTTTGATACTTCAACATTTTCATTATATCTACTTTAACTATGTTAATTTACTTTATTAGCATTATTACAATCCCTTAAAATTTAAGAATGTATGTAGTATATAAAAATCAATTAAACCAAGGAAGTATCAAAACAGTAAAAGTGTTAATAAAGTTACCATAGGAATTTACCTGGGGAGAATCAGAAAACCTTGTTATGGTACTTTCTAAATAAGAAAATTGTAATATTTCTAGATGGAGAAAAAAAATTCAGGCCTGGAATTATCATCAGTTTTATCTTTGTAAGAAAAAATCAAGAACCTTCAAAATTCACACCCATCATTTTTGGAGCACTACATAAAACACTGTATGATACACATTCTAAACCTATCAAAAAAAAAAATATATATATTCCTGAAGATACACACAAATCAACTACTTTTCTTATAGTACTGAGGATAAAAATTACTGGAGTTTACCAGTTATGGAGACTTATGCCATGGCCACCCCCTTGAGGGAGTTCCCAAAGGCAACAGGTGTCAGAGATAAAGACAGTCAGATAAATATAAATGCCCCCCTTACTTTCCACTCTCAGATTTTCCCTTTGAAATACCCTTCCACATATTCTGAAGTTATCTTGTTTTACAAGAAAAAATCCCAAATATAGAAAGCCAGTCTTACTTGTCGGCCAATTCTTTGATAACATCCTCATCAATCATAAAAGGGGTGCTACAGCAGTAACGATTTTCCTCGCTTCCACAACAATACTGTTCATCGGGCGAATTGGTTGGCTGGGGGCAAGTCAAGGAGACCGTTTGTCCCCATATATTTTCTCTGTTGCATGTCATTGCTGAGCCTGTAAAAAACAAATATGATTAGCTGCAAGTATGTTACTGGGTATTGCAAGTGTGTTGACGAGTACTTCAGGTATGGTGTCAAGTGATGCAGGTGTAATGTTGAAGAGGCAGGTGTGCTGGACAATAAGGGTGTTGCAGGTATGGCGTCGTCTCCTGAATATATGTTGTTAGATCCTGTATGTGTGCATGATACTGAGAGCTGCTGGGTGCTGCAGGTGTGGTGCTTTGAGTATAACATTAGGTACTGTAGACATCACACAAATACCAGAGGCAAAACAAATGATGATGCTCTTTAAGGCTATAAAGCTTTCCCAAAACAAATGCTGTTGTGCACTAGTTAGACCTTTTAGAACACGCAAAATTACAGTTAGGTGTGCAAAAATCCTTCACAGCCCACAGTGACTATGTCTAGGATCTGAACTACAGGGAATAACAAACTCATAGATTACACTCCTTGTAGCAGACAGTAAAGTGTATCATAATTCACAGCTGGAAAATCATGGACAATGTGATTCCCAATTTACACTAAAAACTAGTTCCCTATTGACATGTAAGGCATGGGAAAACTCCAAAATGTGATTATAAAATATAGAAACATTTAACACATCAAATACTAAAATGTGTAAACATCAGTCTCATGAATGTTTAACAAAATGCCTCTACCCATTACAAACACTATGGACTATACAGTAGAAAAATAAAAAGGGTTTAACTTTATCTTATGATTACCTTATGCTGTCTTTGGAGATGTTATAATCTCATTATAAATCAGACCAAGTTCAAGCTCCTGTGCTGGGTTGTTGGCAGACAAAGCTGTTAGAGGCCACAGCACATATAACTAGACAAACCTCATAAAGTTCACAAAATACATTCCAATAAATATTACAAAAATTTCCTAATCACTGTTTTCAAGATTATAGCAAGTCGAAACTCTCTGGTATACAAAAATGCATTATCCATAATCAGTTATTCAGTATATGCAATAAAATTTTTTAATAATGTGTATATATATATATATATATATTTTTTTTTTTTGCTTTGTCGCTGTCTCCCGCGTTTGCGAGGTAGCGCAAGGAAACAGAATAAAGAAATGGCCCAACCCACCCCCACACACATGTATATACATACGTCCACACACGCAAATATACATACCTACACAGCTTTCCATGGTTTACCCCAGACACTTCACATGCCCTGATTCAATCCACTGACAGCACGTCAACCCCGGTATACCACATCGCTCCAATTCACTCTATTCCTTGCCCTCCTTTCACCCTCCTGCATGTTCAGGCCCCGATCACACAAAATCTTTTTCACTCCATCTTTCCACCTCCAATTTGGTCTCCCTCTTCTCCTCGTTCCCCCCACCTCCGACACATATATCCTCTTGGTCAATCTTTCCTCACTCATTCTCTCCATGTGACCAAACCATTTCAAAACACCCTCTTCTGCTCTCTCAACCACGCTCTTTTTATTTCCACACATCTCTCTTACCCTTACGTTACTTACTCGATCAAACCACCTCACACCACACATTGTCCTCAAACATCTCATTTCCAGCACATCCATCCTCCTGCGCACAACTCTATCCATAGCCCACGCCTCGCAACCATACAACATTGTTGGAACCACTATTCCTTCAAACATACCCATTTTTGCTTTCCGAGATAATGTTCTCGACTTCCACACATTCTTCAAGGCTCCCAGAATTTTCGCCCCCTCCCCCACCCTATGATCCACTTCCGCTTCCATGGTTCCATCCGCTGCCAGATCCACTCCCAGATATCTAAAACACTTCACTTCCTCCAGTTTTTCTCCATTCAAACTCACCTCCCAATTGACTTGACCCTCAACCCTACTGTACCTAATAACCTTGCTCTTATTCACATTTACTCTTAACTTTCTTCTTTCACACACTTTACCAAACTCAGTCACCAGCTTCTGCAGTTTCTCGCATGAATCAGCCACCAGCGCTGTATCATCAGCGAACAACAACTGACTCACTTCCCAAGCTCTCTCATCCCCAACAGACTTCATACTTGCCCCTCTTTCCAAAACTCTTGCATTCACCTCCCTAACAACCCCATCCATAAACAAATTAAACAACCATGGAGACATCACACACCCCTGCCACAAACCTACATTCACTGAGAACCAATCACGTTCCTCTCTTCCTACACATACACATGCCTTACATCCTCGATAAAAACTTTTCACTGCTTCTAACAACTTGCCTCCCACACCATATATTCTTAATACCTTCCACAGAGCATCTCTATCAACTCTATCATAAGCCTTCTCCAGATCCATAAATGCTACATACAAATCCATTTGCTTTTCTAAGTATATCTCACATACATTCTTCAAAGCAAACACCTGATCCACACATCCTCTACCACTTCTGAAACCACACTGCTCTTCCCCAATCTGATGCTCTGTACATGCCTTCACCCTCTCAATCAATACCCTCCCATATAATTTACCAGGAATACTCAACAAACTTATACCTCTGTAATTTGAGCACTCACTCTTATCCCCTTTGCCTTTGTACAATGGCACTATGCACGCATTCCACCAATCCTCAGGTACCTCACCATGAGTCATACATACATTAAATAACCTTACCAACCAGTCAACAGTACAGTCACCCCCTTTCTTAATAAATTCCACTGCAATACCATCCAAACCTGCTGCCTTGCCGGCTTTCATCTTCCGCAAAGCTTTTACTACCTCTTCTCTGTTTACCAAATCATTTTCCCTAACCCTCTCACTTTGCAACCACCTCGACCAAAACACCCTATATCTGCCACTCTATCATCAAACACATAAAACAAACTTTCAAAATACTCACTCCATCTCCTCACATCACCACTACTTGTTATCACCTCCCCATTTGCACCCTTCACTGAAGTTCCCATTTGCTCCCTTGTCTTACGCACTTTATTTACCTCCTTCCAGAACATCTTTTTATTCTCCCTAAAATTTAATGATACTCTCTCACCCCAACTCTCATTTGCCCTTTTTTTCACCTCTTGCACCTTTCTCTTGACCTCCTGTCTCTTTCTTTTATACATCTCCCACTCAATTGCATTTTTTTCCCTGCAAAAATCGTCCAAATGCCTCTCTCTTCTCTTTCACTAATACTCTTACTTCTTCATCCCACCACTCACTACCCTTTCTAATCAACCCACCTCCCACTCTTCTCATGCCACAAGCATCTTTTGCGCAATCCATCACTGTTTCCCTAAATACATCCCATTCCTCCCCCACTCCCCTTACTTCCATTGTTCTCACCTTTTTCCATTCTGTACTCAGAATATAAGTGTATATATATAAGTTTTTATCGAGGATGTAAGGCATGTGTACGTGTAGGAAGAGAGGAACGTGATTGGTTCTCAGTGAATGTAGGCTTGCGGCAGGGGTGTGTGATGTCTCCATGGTTGTTTAATTTGTTTATGGATGGGGTTGTTAGGGAGGTGAATGCAAGAGTTTTGGAAAGAGGGTCAAGTATGCAGTCTGTTGTGGATGAGAGAGCTTGGGAAGTGAGTCAGTTGTTGTTCGCTGATGATACAGCGCTGGTGGTTGATTCATGTGAGAAACTGCAGAAGCTGGTGACTGAGTTTGGTAAAGTGTGTGAAAGAAGAAAGTTAAGAGTAAATGTGAATAAGAGCAAGGTTATTAGGTGCAGTAGGGTTGAGGGTCAAGTCAATTGGGAGATAAGTTTGAATGGAGAAAAACTGGAGGAAGTAAAGTGTTTTAGATATCTGGGAGTGGATGTGGCAGCGGATGGAACCATGGAAGTGGAAGTGAATCATAGGGTGGGGGAGGGGGCGAAAATTCTGAGAGCCTTGAAGAATGTTTGGAAGTCGAAAAATTATCTCGGAAAGCAAAAATGGGTATGTTTGATGGAATAGTGGTTCCAACAATGTTGTATGGCTGCGAGGCGTGGGCTATGGATAGAGTTGTGCGCAGAAGGGTGGATGTGCTGGAAATGAGATGTTTGGGGACAATGTGTGGTGTGAGGTGGTTTGATCGAGTAAGTAATGTATGGGTAAGAGAGATGTGTGGAAATAAAAAGAGCGTGGTTGAGAGAGCAGAAGAGGGTGTTTTGAAATGGTTTGGGCACATGGAGAGAATGAGTGAGGAAAGATTGACCAAGAGGATATATGTGTCAGAGAGGTGGAGGGAACGAGGAGAGGTGGGAGACCAAATTGGAGGTGGAAAGATGGAGTGAAAAAGATCTTGAGTGATCGGGGCCTGCACATGCAGGAGGGTGAAAGGCATGCAAGGAATAAAGTGAATTATAACAATGTGGTATACCGGGGTCGATGTGCCGTCAATGGATTGAACCAGGGCATGTGAAGCGTCTGGGGTAAACCATGGAAAGTTCTGTGGGGCCTGGATGTGGAAAGGGAGCTGTGGTTTCGGTGCATTATTACATGACAGCTAGAGACTGAGTGTGAACGAATGGGGCCTTTGTTGTCTTTTCCTAGCGCTACCTTGCACACATGAGGGGGGGGGGTTCTTATTCCATGTGGTGGGATGGCGAAGGGAATAAATAATGGCAGACAGTATGAATTATGTACATGTGTATATATGTATATGTCTGTGTGTGTATATATATGTGTACATTGAGATGTATAGGTATGTATATTTGCATGTGTGGATGTGTATGTATATACATGTGTATGTGGGTGGGTTGGGCCATTCTTTCGTCTTTTTCCTTGCGCTACCTCGCTAACGCGAGAGACAGCGACAAAGCAAAATAATAATAATAATAAAAATTTCTTTTCTTTCTTTCTTTCATACTATTCGCCATTTCCCGCGTTAACAAGGTAGCGTTAAGAACACAGGACTGGGCCTCTGAGGGAATATCCTCACCTGGCCTCGTTCTCTGTTCCTTCTTTTGGAAAAAAAAAAAAAATATTCATATATATATATATATATATATATATATATATATATATATATATATATATATATATATATATATATATATATATATATATATACATGTATATACATACACGTCCACACACGCAAATATACATACCTATACATTTCAATGTACACAAATATATACACACACACAGACATATACATATATACACATGTACATAATTCATACTGTCTGCCTTTATTCATTCCCATCGCCATCTCGCCACACATGGAATAACATCCCCCTCCCCCCTCAAGTGTGCGAGGTAGCGCTAGGAAAAGACAACAAAGGCCTCATTTGTTCACACTCAGTCTCTAGCTGTCATGTAATAATGCACTGAAACCACAGCTGCCTTTCCACATCCAGGCCCCACAGAACTTTCCATGGTTTACCCCAGACGCTTCACATGCCCTGGTTCAATCCGTTGACAGCACGTCGACCCTGGTATACCACATCATTCCAATTCACTCTATTCCTTGCACGCCTTTCACCCTCCTGCATGTTCAGGCCCCAATCACTCAAAATCTTTTTCACTCCATCTTTCCACCTCCAATTTGGTGGAAACTGCAGAAGCTGGTGACTGAGTTTGGTAAAGTGTGTGAAAGAAGAAAGTTAAGAGTAAATGTGAAAAAGAGGAAGGTTATTAGGTACAGTAGGGTTGAGGGTCAAGTCAATTGGGAGGTAAGTTTGAATGGAGAAAAACTGGAGGAGGTAAAGTGTTTTAGATATCTGGGAGTGGATCTGGCAGCAGATGGAACCATGGAAGCGGAAGTGAATCATAGGGTGGGGGAGGGGGCGAAAATTCTGGGAGCATTGAAGAATGTTTGGAAGTCAAGAACATTATCTCGGAAAGCAAAAATGGGTATGTCTGAAGGAATAGGGGTTCCAACAATGTTGTATGGCTGCGAGGCGTGGGCTATGGATAGAGTTGTGCACAAGAGGGTGGATGTGCAGGAAATGAGATGTTTGAGGACAATATGTGGTGTGAGGTGGTTTGATCGAGTAAGTAATGTAAGGGTATGAGAGATGTGTGGAAATAAAAAGAGTGTGGTTGAGAGAGCAGAAGAGGGTGTTTTGAAATGGTTTGGTCACATGGAGATAATGTATATCGATAATGTATAATGTATAATGTATATACACCACATATTGTCATCAAACATCTCATTTCCAGCACATCCACCCTCCTCCGCACAACTCTATCTATAGCCCATGCCTCGCAACCATATAACATTGTTAGAACCACTATTCCTTCAAATATACCCATTTTTGCTTTCCAAGATAACGTTCTCAACTTCCACACATTTTTCAACGCTCCCAGAACTTTTGCCCCCTCCCCCACCGTATGATTCACTTCTGCTTCCATGGTTCCATTTGCTACCAAATCCACTCCCAGATATCTAAAACACTTCAATTCCTCAAGTTTTTCTCCATTCAAACTTACCTCCCAATTGACTTATCCCCCAACTCTACTATACCTAATAACCTTGCTCTTATTCACATTTACTCTCAGCTTTCTTCTTTCACACACTTTACCAAACTCAGTCACCAGTTTCTGCAGCAAACAAAAACTGACTCACTTCCCAAGCTCTCTCATTCACAACAGACTGCAAGCTTGCCCCTCTTTCCAAAACTCTTGCATTCACCTCCCTAACAACCCCATCCATGAACAAATTAAAAAACCATGGAGACATCACGCACCCCTGCTGCCAACCAACATTCACTGAGAACCAATCACTTTCCTCTCTTCCTACACATACACATGCCTTTCATCCTTGATAAAAACTTCTCACTGCTTCTAACAACTTGCCTCCCACACCATATATTCTTAGTATCTTCCACAGAGCATCTCTATCAACTCTATCATATGCCTTCTCCAGATTCATAAATACTACATACAAATCCATTTGCTTTTCTAAGCATTTCTCAAATACATTCTTCAAAGCAAACACCTGATCCACACATCCTCTACCACTTCTGAAACCACACTGCTCTTCCCCAATCTGATGCTCTGTACATGCCTTCACCCTCTTAATCAATACCCTCCCAGGAGTACTCAACAAAGTTATACCTCTGTAATTTTAGCATTCACTTTTATCCCCTTTGCCTTTGTACAATGGCACTATGCAAGCATTCCGCCAATCCTCAGGCACCTCGCCATGAGTCATACATACATTAAATAATCTTACCTACCAGTCAACAATTCCACTGCAATACCATCCAAACCAGGTGCCTTGCCAGCTTTCATCTTCTGCAAAGTTTTTACTACCTCTTCTCAGCTTACCAAATTGTTCTCCCTAACCCTCTCACTTTGCACACCACCTCAACCAAAACACCCTTTATCTGCCACTCTATCATCAAACACATTCAACAAACCTTCAAAATACTCACTCCATCTCCTTCTCATATCACCACTACCTGTTATCACCTCCCCATTAGCCCCCTTCACTGATGTTCCCATTTGTTCCCTTGGCTTTCGCACTTTATTTACTTCCTTCCAAAACATGTTTTTATTCTTCCTAGAATTTAATGATACTCTTCCACCCCCAACTCTTATTTGCCCTCTTTTTCACCTCTTGCACCTTCCTCTTGACCTCCTGCCTTTTTCTTTTATACATCTCCCAGACATTTGCATTATTTCCCTGCAAAAATCGTCCAAATGCCTCTCTCTTATCTTTCACTAATAATATTACTTCATCCCACCACTCAGTACCCTTTCTAATCTCCCCACCTCCCATGCTTCTCATGCCACAAGTATCTTTTGCAGAAGCCATCACTGCTTCCCTAAATACATCCCATTCCTCTCCCACTCCCCTTACCTCCTTTGTTCTCACCTTTTCCATTCTGTACTCAGTCTCTCCTGGTACTTCCTCACACAAGTCTCCTTCCCAAGCTCACTTACTCTCACCACTCTCTTAACCCCAACATTCTCTCTTCTTTTCTGAAAACCTCTACAAATCTTCACCCTCGCCTCCACAAGATAATGATCAGATATCCCTCCAGTTGCACCTCTCAGCACATTGACATCCAAAAGTCTCTCTTTCACATGCCTATCAATTAACACATAATCCAATAACGCTCTCTGGCCATCTCTCCCACTTACATACGTATACTTATGTATATCTCTCTTTTTAAACTGGTTATTCCCAATTACCAGTCCTTTTTCAACACATAAATCTACAAGCTCTTCAAGATTTCCATTTACAGCACTGAACACCCCATGTACACCAATTATTCCCTCAACTGCCACATTACTCACCTTTGCATTCAAATCACCTCTCACTATAACCCGGTCTCGTGCATCAAAACTACAAACACACTCACTCAGCTGCTCCCAAAACACTTGCCTCTCATGATCTTTCTTCTCATGCCCAGGTGCATATGCACCTATAATCACCCATCTCTCTCCATCCACTTTCACTAACAACTTTACTTCTTCATCCCACCACTCACTACCCTTTCTACTCTACCCATCTTTCTCATGCCACATGCATCTTTTGTACATGCCATCACTACTTTTCTCAATGCATCCTATTCCTCACCCACTCCCCTCATGTCATTTGCTCTCACCTTTTGCTATTCTACACCCAATCTCTCCTGGTACTTCCTCTCACAAGTCTCCTTTCCAAGCTCACTTATTCTCACCATTCTCCTAACCACAACATTCTCTTTTCTTTTATGAAAACCTCTACAAATCTTTGCCTTTGCCTCCACAAGATAGTGATCAGACATCCCTCCAGCTGCCCCTCTCAGCACATTAATATCTAAAAGTCTCTCTTTTGCATGGTTATGAATTAACACAATCCAATAATACCCTTCGAGCATCTCTCCTACTCACATACATATACTTACATAAATCTCTCTTTTTAAACCAGGGATTCCCAATCACCGGTCTTTTTTCAGCATACAAATCCACAAGCTCTTCTCCATTTCCATTCACAACATTGAATACCCTATGAACACCAATTATACCCTCAACTGCCACATTACTCACCTATGCATTTAATTCACCCATCACTAAAACCCAATCTCATGTATCTGCTGATGACACACCCACTCAGCTGCTCCGAAAACACTTCCCTATCATGATCTTTCTTCTCTTGATCAGGTGCATAAGCACCAATAATCACCCATCTCTCTCAATCCACTTTCGGTTTTACCCTTGAGCTTCCTTTCACTCAGAGCCAGAACATCCAGGTTTCTTTGTTCAAACATAATACCTATCTCTCCCTTCTTCTCTTGATTACATCCACACACATTCAGACACCCCAATCTGAGCCTTCGAGGAGAATAAGCACTCGCCACTTGACTCCTTGTTCTGTTTCCCCTTCTAGAAATTGAAATACAAGGAAACGACAACAAAGGCCCCATTCGTTCACACTCAGTCTCTAGATGTCATGCAATAATGCACCGAAACCACAGCTTCCTTTCCAAATCCAGGCCCCACAGAACTTTCCATGGATTACCCCAGACGCTTCACATGTCCTGATTCAATCCACTGACAGCACGTCGACCCCAGGTATACCACATCGATCCAATTCACTCTATTCCTTGCCCGCCTTTCACCTTCCTGCATGTTCAGGCCCCGATCACTCAAAATCTTTTTCACTCCATCTTTCCACCTCCAATTTGGTCTCCCTCTTCTCCTCGTTCCCTCCACCTCTGACACATATATCCTCTTGGTCAATCTTTCCTCACTCATTCTCTCCATGTGCCCAAACCATTTCAAAACACCCTCTGCTCTCTCAACCATGCTCTTTTTATTTCCACAAATTTCTCTTACCCTTACATTACTTACTCGATCAAACCACCTCACACCACACATTGTCCTCAAACATCTCATTTCCAGCACATCCACCCTCCTGCGCACAACTCTATCCATAGCCCACGCCTCGCAGCCATACAACATTGTTGGAACCACTATTCCTTCAAACATAACCATTTTTGCTTTCCGAGATAATGTTCTCGACTTCCAAACATTCTTCAAGGCTCCCAGGATTTTCGCCCCCTCCCCCACCCTATGATTCACTTCCGCTTCCATGGTTTCATCCGCTGCCAGATCCACTCCCAGATATCTAAAACACTTTACTTCCTCCAGTTTTTCTCCATTCAAACTTACCTCCTAATTGACTTGACCCTCAACCCTACTGTACCTAATAACCTTGCTCTTATTCACATTTACTCTTAACCTTCTTCCACACACTTTACCAAACTCAGTCACCAGCTTCTGCAGTTTCTCACATGAATCAGCCACCAGCGCTGTATCATCAGCAAAAAACAACTGACTCACTTCCCAAGCTCTCTCATCCACAACAGACTTCATACTTGCCCCTCTTTCCAAAACTCTTGCATTCACCTCCCTAACAACCCCATCCATAAACAAATTAAACAACCATGGAGACATCATACACCCCTGCTGCAAACCTACATTCACTGAGAACCAATCACTTTCCTGTCATATAATCGTTATTATGTGGACAGGAAAGGGAACTGCTTACAAATTTTGTCTATATCAAAGCTATCAAGTTCGTATAGACCTTCAGCAAAATCAATGTTACAATTCTTTGTGTATTCGACAATAGATGATTACATTACATTTCTTGTGGTAAAGGCTTTACAATTAATAACTGAATTAGCATTACACCAATCAATACAATGGCCATAATTTTTAACATGATTAAACAAAGAATTTGATTCTTGCCCTGTTCTTATACTATAATTATGTTGCTTAAGTCTAACATGAAGATCCTTACCAGTCTGCCCTACATAAAAGTTTTTACAGGGTACCCTGTAAACACAGTCTTCACAATTTTCTGGTGAGTTTTTGATTAAGATATGGTGAAGAGCTTGTAGATTTATGTGCTGAAAAAGGACTGATGATTGGAAATACCTGGTTTAAAAAGCGAGATATATATAAGTATACTTATGTAAGTAGGAGAGATGGCCACAGAGCGTTATTTGATTACGTGTTAATTGACAGGCACGTGAAAGAGAGACTTTTGGATGTTAATGTGCTGAGAGGTGCAACTGGAGGGATGTCTGATCATTATCTTGTGGAGGCTAAGGTGAAGATTTGTAGGGGTTTTCAGAAAAGAAGAGTGAATGCTGGGGTGAAGAGGGTGGTGAGAGTAAGTGAGCTTGGGAAGGAGACTTGTGTGAGGAAGTACCAGGAGAGACTGAGTACAGAATGGGAAAAGGTGAGAACAATGGAAGTAAGGGGAGTGGGGGAGGAATGGGATGTATTTAGGGAATCAGTGACGGATTGCGCAAAAGATGCTTGTGGCATGAGAAGAGTGGGAGATGGGTTGATTAGAAAAGGTAGTGAGTGGTGGGATGAAGAAGTAAGAGTATTAGTGAAAGAGAAGAGAGAGGCATTTGGACGATTTTTGCAGGGAAAAAATGCAATTGAGTGGGAGATGTATAAAAGAAAGAGACAGGAGGTCAAGAGAAAGGTGCAAGAGGTGAAAAAAAGGGCAAATGAGAGTTGGGGTGAGAGAGTATCATTAAATTTTAGGGAGAATAATAAGATGTTCTGGAAGGAGGTAAATAAAGTGCATAAAACAAGGGAGCAAATGGGAACTTCAGTGAAGGGCGCAAATGGGGAGGTGATAACAAGTAGTGGTGATGTGAGAAGGAGATGGAGTGAGTATTTTGAAGGTTTGTTGAATGTGTTTGATGATAGAGTGGCAGATATAGGGTGTTTTGGTCGAGGTGGTGTGCAAAGTGAGAGGGTTAGGGAAAATGATTTGGTAAACAGAGAAGAGGTAGTAAAAGCTTTGCGGAAGATGAAAGCCGGCAAGGCAGCGGGTTTGGATGGTATTGCAGTGGAATTTATTAAAAAAGGGGGTGACTGTATTGTTGACTGGTTGGTAAGGTTATTTAATGTATGTATGACTCATGGTGAGGTGCCTGAGGATTGGCGGAATGCGTGCATAGTGCCATTGTACAAAGGCAAAGGGGATAAGAGTGAGTGCTCAAATTACAGAGGTATAAGTTTGTTGAGTATTCCTGGTAAATTATATGGGAGGGTATTGATTAAGAGGGTGAAGGCATGTACAGAGCATCAGGTTGGGGAAGATCAGTGTGGTTTCAGAAGTGGTAGAGGATGTGTGGATCAGGTGTTTGCTTTGAAGAATGTATGTGAGAAATACTTAGAAAAGCAAATGGATTTGTATGTAGCATTTATGGATCTGGAGAAGGCATATGATAGAGTTGATAGAGATGCTCTGTGGAAGGTATTAAGAATATATGGTGTGGGAGGCAAGATGTTAGAAGCAGTGAAAAGTTTTTATCGAGGATGTAAGGCATGTGTACGTGTAGGAAGAGAGGAAAGTGATTGTTTCACAGTGAATGTAGGTTTGCGGCAGGGGTGTGTGTGATGTCTCCATGGTTGTTTAATTTGTTTATGGATGGGGTTGTTAGGGAGGTGAATGCAAGAGTTTTGGAAAGAGGGGCAAGTATGAAGTCTGTTGGGGATGAGAGAGCTTGGGAAGTGAGTCAGTTGTTGTTCGCTGATGATACAGCACTGGTGGCTGATTCATGTGAGAAACTGCAGAAGCTGGTGACTGAGTTTGGTAAAGTGTGTGAAATAAGAAAGTTATGAGTAAATGTGAATAAGAGCAAGGTTATTAGGTACAGTAGGGTTGAGGGTCAAGTCAATTGGGAGGTAAGTTTGAATGGAGAAAAACTGGAGGAAGTAAAGTGTTTTAGATATCTGGGAGTGGATCTGGCAGCGGATGGAACCATGGAAGCGGAAGTGGATCATAGGATGGGGGAGGGGGCGAAAATTCTGGGAGCCTTGAAGAATGTGTGGAAGTCGAGAACATTATCTCGGAAAGCAAAAATGGGTATGTTTGAAGGAATAGTGGTTCCAACAATGTTGTATGGTTGCGAGGCGTGGGCTATGGATAGAGTGGTGCGCAGGAGGATGGATGTGCTGGAAATGAGATGTTTGAGGACAATGTGTGGTGTGAGGTGGTTTGATCGAGTAAGTAACGTAAGGGTAAGAGAGATGTGTGGAAATAAAAAGAGCGTGGTTGAGAGAGCAGAAGAGGGTGTTTTGAAATGGTTTGGGCACATGGAGAGAATGAGTGAGGAAAGATTGACCAAGAGGATATATGTGTCGGAGGTGGAGGGAACGAGGAGAAGAGGGAGACCAAATTGGAGGTGGAAAGATGGAGTGAAAAAGATTTTGTGTGATTGGGGCCTGAACATGCAGGAGGGTGAAAGGAGGGCAAGGAATACAGTGAATTGGAGCGATGAGGTATACCGGGGTCGACGTGCTGTCAGTGGATTGAATCAAGGCATGTGAAGCGTCTGGGGTAAACCATGGAAAGCTGCGTAGGTATGTATATTTGCGTGTGTGGACGTATGTATATACATGTGTATGGGGGTGGGTTGGGCCATTTTCTTTCGTCTGTTTCCTTGCGCTACCTCGCAAACGCGGGAGACAGCGACAAAGCAAAAAAAAAGAAAAAAAAAAAAAAAAAAAAAATTCTTTATAGTAATGTTATTGCAGAAGGTTACATTTACATTAAAGGATTTGAGCAAACAGGGAATAATGCAAAATTATCACTACAAGGTAGAACTAAAAGACTCTTGGTATCAAGGGGAGGTTGATATAAAATGATTTTTTAACAACTTAAGGCATTTATAAATGATTAATCTAGGATACTTTAACATGGATCCAATACATAATATCTTCTCAAACTCATTGTCAATGAATTCTAGACTGTATATATGTTGTGCTGTAAGGAACACAGACTGGAATGATGATAATTTAACTCTGTCATGTTGAGCTGAGTAATAATCAATATATAAACAACATGCAGGAGGGTGAAAGGTGGGCAAGGAATAGAGTGATTGGATCGATGTGGTATACCGAGGTCGACGTGCTGTCAATGGATTGAATCAGGGTATGTGAGGCGTCTGGGGTAAACCATGGAAAGTTCTGTGGGGCCTGGATGTGGAAAGGGAGCTGTGGTTTCGGGCATTATTACATGACAGCTAGAGACCGAGTGTGAACGAATGGGGCCTTTGTTGTCTTTTCCTAGCGCTACCTCGCACACATGAGGGGGAGGGGGATGTTATTCCATGTGTGGTGAGGTGACGATGGGAAGAAATAAAGGCAGACAGTATGAATTATGTACATGTGTATATATGTATATGTCTGTGTGTGTATATATATGTGTACATTGAGATGTATAGGTATGTATATTTGCGTGTGTGGACGTGTATGTATGTACATGTGTATGGGGGTGGGTTGGGCCATTTCTTTTGTCTGTTTCCTTGCGCTACCGCGCAAACGCGGGAGACAGTGACAAAGCAAAATAATAAAAATATTAAAAAAAAAAAAACATTGGTGGGTTTTCTGTACATGCTAAACTTAAACATGTTTCCATCCCTATGAATCATGCAGTCTAAAATGGTTGCGTATAATTATTTTCCACTTCCTCAGGAAAGATGATAAAAGGTATTAAATTGTTAAGTAAAGGGGGATATGTTTGTAAATTTTCATTTACTGGCCAAACACAAAGAACATCTTCATACCTAAACTAAATTGCCTTAGAGGGCAAGATATTCCTTAGTAATTTTGTTTAAAAAAATTCCATATAAAGATTACTTAATAATGGTGAAAGGGGGTTACCCACTGCCATACCAAATTTCTGAGCATAATATTCTCCATCAAATTGAAATACTCAGTCTTTTATACATAATTTTATCTATTCAATAAACAGAATTTTAAACAAATCAATATCATCCATGATATCAACCAAATATTCCAAGAGATCAACTGGAACTTTTGTGAACGAGGATGAAACATCAAAACTTACCAGTTTGAAATCAAAATCAACATGGATGTCATTAAGCTTGTTAACTAAATCTACATCATTCATGATATCAGAATTTGATATCTTAATCACTAGCGGACTTAATAAAGAAACTAACCATTTTGTTAATTCATATGTGATGAAGCTCAATGAAGTCACTATGGGTCTTGCTAGAAACTTTGGCTAATGTGTTATGACAAGTCCATATATACAAATATGGCAAAGAACGGGACAATGATGAAAATCTTTTGATGAGAGATTCATTACCTTTTAACAACAGCTTCACTTCTTTATCAAAGTGAGAATCAACTGCTTCTACAGGATTTCTAGCAAGTTTAAAGTACGTTGTATCATCACAAAAAAAGATATTTTACATTATATGGAATTCTTTAGAACAAAATTACTAAGGGATATCTTACCCTTTAAGACAAATTAGTTTAGCTAAGTAGATAATGTTCTTTGTCTGTGGCCAATAAATGAAAATTTACAAACATTTCTCTTTACTTAACAATCTAGCACCTTCTATCAACTTTACTGTTGAAGTGGAAAACAATTATATGTTACCATCTTTAGATTGCATGATTCATAGGGATAGAATCATGTCTAAGCTTAGCATATACAGAAAACCCATCAGTCTGTACATATATTCATCATTACTCAGCTCAACATGAGTTAAATTATCATCATTCCAGTCTATCCTCCTCACGGCACTACATATATGCAGTCCAGAATTTACTAACGATGAGTTTGAGAAGATATATTGTATTGAATCCATGTTAAATTATCCTAGATCTTTCATTGATAAATGCCTTAGGTTAGCAAAGAAATCATTTTACAGAATCCAACTCGCACCTCCCCTTGATACCAAGATCTTTTAGTTCTCCCATTTAGTGATAATTTTACATTACTTCCAAGGTTGCTCAAATCCTTAATGTAAATGTAGCCTTCAGCAATAACGATGCGATAAAGAGTATTTTAATCAAAAACTCACCAGAAAATTGTGCGGGCTGTGTTCACAGAGTCTCATGGAAAACTGACTGGTGTAACGCTAATTCAATTAATATTATTCTAATATACTATGTCGCTGTCTCCCATGTTAGTGAGGTAGCGCAAGGAAACAGATGAAAGGCCAAATCCACCCACATACATATGTATATACATAAACAGACATAACAGACATAAACAGGCATATGATAGAGTTGATAGAGATGCTCTGTAGAAGGTATTAAGAATATATGGTGTGGGAGGCAAGTTGTTAGAAGCTGTGAAAAGTTTTTATCGAGGATGTAAGGCATGTGTACGTGTAGGAAGAGAGGAAAGTGATTGGTTCTCAGTGAATGTAGGTTTGCGGCAGGGGTGTGTGATGTCTCCATGGTTGTTTAATTTGTTTATGGATGGGGTTGTTAGGGAGGTGAATGCAAGAGTTTTGGAAAGAGGGGCAAGTATGAAGTCTGTTGGGGATGAGAGAGCTTGGGAAGTGAGTCAGTTGTTGTTTGCTGATGATACAGCGCTGGTGGCTGATTCATGTGAGAAACTACAGAAACTGGTGACTGAGTTTGGCAAAGTGTGTGAAAGAAGAAAGTTAAGAGTAAATGTGAATAAGAGCAAGGTTATTAGGTACAGTAGGGTTGAGGGTCAAGTCAATTGGGAGGTAAGTTTGAATGGAGAAAAACTGGAGGAAGTGAAGTGTTTTAGATATCTGGGAGTGGATCTGGTAGCGGATGGAACCATGAAAGCGTAAGTGAATCATTAGGGAGGGGGCGAAAATTCTGGGAGCCTTGAAGAATGTTTGGAAGTCGAGAACATTTTCTCAGAAAGCAAAAATGGGTAAGTTGGAAGGAATAGTGGTTCCAACAATGTTGTATGGCTGCGAGGCGTGGGCTATGGATAGAGTTGTGTGCAGGAGGGTGGATGTGCTGGAAATGAGATGTTTGAGGACAATGTGTGGTGTGAGGTGGTTTGATCGAGTAAGTAACGTAAGGGTAAGAGAGATGTGTGGAAATAAAAAGAGTGTGGTTGAGAGAGCAGAAGAGGGTGTTTTGAAATGGTTTGGTCACATGGAGAGAATGAGTGAGGAAAGATTGACCAAGAGGATATATGTGTCAGAGGTGGAGGGAAGGAGGAGAAGTGGGAGACCAAATTGGAGGTGGAAAGATGGAGTGAAAAAGATTTTGTGTTCAGGGCCTGAACATGCAGGAGGGTGAAAGGAGAGCAAGGAATAGAGTGAATTGGATCGATGTGGTATACCGGGGTTGACGTGCTGTCAGTGGATTGAATTAGGGCATGCGAAGCGTCTGGGGTAAACCATGGAAAGCTGTGTAGGTATGTATATTTGCGTGTGTGGACGTATGTATATACATGTGTATGAGGGTGGGTTGGGCCATTTCTTTTGTCTGTTTCCTTGCGCTACCTCGCAAACGCGGGAGACAGTGGCAAAAAAATATATATGTATATATATATATATATATATATATATATATATATATATATATATATATATATATATATATATATATATAAATATATATATATATAAATATATATATAAATATATATATATATATATATATATATATATATATATATATATATATATTTTTTTTTCATACTATCCGCCACTTCCCGCGACAGTGAGGTAGCGTTAAGAACAGAGGACTGGGCCTTTGAGGAAATATCCTCACCTGGCCCTCTTCTCTGTTCCTTCTTTTTGGGGAAAAAAAAAAAAAAAAAAAAATCCTCCCCTCCTTGTATTGTAACTTTCTAAAAAATGGGAAACAGAAGGAGTCACGCGGTGAGTGCTCATCCTCCTCGTAGACTCAGATTGGGGTGTCTAAATGCGTGTGGATGTAACAGGGATGTGAAAAAAGGAGAGATAGGTAGTATGTTTGAGGAAACGAACCTGGATGTTTTGGCTCTGAGTGAAATGAAGCTCAAGGGTAAAGGGGAAGAGTGGTTTGGGAATGTCTTGGGAGTAAAGTCAGGGTTTAGTGAGAGGACAAGAGCAAGGGAAGGAGTAGCAGTACTCCTGAAACAGGAGTTGTGGGAGTATGTGATAGAATGTAAGAAAGTAAATTCTCGATTAATATGGGTAAAACTGAAAGTTGATGGAGAGAGATGGGCGATTATTGGTGCATATGCACCTGGGCATGAGAAGAAAGATCATGAGAGGCAAGTGTTTTGGGAGCAGCTGAATGAGTGTGTTAGTGGTTTTGATGCACGAGACCGGGTTATAGTGATGGGTGATTTCAATGCAAAGGTGAGTAATGTGGCAGTTGAGGGAATAATTGGTATACATGGGGTGTTCAGTGTTGTAATGGAAATGGTGAAGAGCTTGTAGATTTATGTGCTGAAAAAGGACTGGTGATTGGGAATACCTGGTTTAAAAAGCGAGATATACATAAGTATACGTACGCAAGTAGGAGAGATGGCCAGAGAGCGTTATTGGATTACGTGTTAATTGACAGGCGCGCGAAAGAGAGACTTTTGGATGTTAATGTGCTGAGAGGTGCAACTGGAGGGATGTCTGATCATTATCTTGTGGAGGCTAAGGTGAAGATTTGTAGGGGTTTTCAGAAAAGAAGAGTGAATGTTGGGGTGAAGAGGGTGGTGAGAGTAAGTGAGCTTGGGAAGGTGACTTGTGTGAGGAAGTACCAGGAGAGACTGAGTACAGAATGGAAAATGCTGAGAACAATGGAAGTAAGGGGAGTGGGGGAGGAATGGGATGTATTTAGGGAATCAGTGATCGATTGCGCAAAAGATGCTTGTGGCATGAGAAACGTGGGAGGTGGGTTGATTAGAAAGGGTAGTGAGTGATGGGATGAAGAAGTAAGATTATTAGTGAAAGAGAAGAGAGAGGCATTTGGACGATTTTTGCAGGGAAAAATGAAACTGAGTGGGAGATGTATAAAAGAAAGAGACAGGAGGTCAAGAGAAAGGTGCAAAAGGTGAAAAAGATGGCAAATGAGAGTTGGGGTGAGAGAGTATCATTAAATTTTAGGGAGAATAAAAAGATGTTCTGGAAGGAGGGTAAATAAAGTGCGTAAGACAAGGGATCAAATGGGAACTTCAGTGAAGGGGGCTAATGGGGAGGTGATAATAAGTAGTGGTGATGTGAGAAGGAGATGGAGTGAGTATTTTGAAGGTTTGTTGAATGTGTTTGATGATAGAGTGGCAGATATAGGGTGTTTTGGTCGAGGTGGGGTGCAAAGTGAGAGGGTTATGGAAAATGATTTGATAAACAGAGAAGAGGTAGTAAAAGCTTTGCGGAAGATGAAAGCCAGTAAGGCAGCAGGTTTGGATGGTACTGCAGTGGAAGCTATTAAAAAAGGGGGTGACTGTATTGTTGACTGGTTGGTAAGGTTATTTAATGTATGTATGACTCGTGGTGAGGTGCCTGAGCATTGGCGGAATGCGTGCATAGTGCCATTGTACAAAGGTAAAGGGGATAAGAGTGAGTGCTCAAATTACAGAGGTATAAGTTTGTTGAGTATTCCTGGTAAATTATATGGGAGGGTATTGATTGAGAGGGTGAAGGCATGTAAAGAGCATCAGATTGGGGAAGAGCAGTGCGGTTTCAGAAGTGGTAGAGGATGTGTGGATCAGGTGTTTGCTTTGAAGAATGTATGTGAGAAATACTTAGAAAAGCAAATGGATTTGTATGTAGCATTTATGGATCTGGAGAAGGCATATGATAGAGTTGATAGAGATGCTCTGTGGAAGGTATTAAGAATATATGGTGTGGGAGGCAAGATGTTAGAAGCAGTGAAAAGTTTTTATCGAGGATGTAAGGCATGTGTACGTGTAGGAAGAGAGGAAAGTGATTGGTTCTCAGTGAATGTAGGTTTGCAGCAGGGGTGTGTGATGTCTCCATGGTTGTTTAATTTGTTTATGGATGGGGTTGTTAGGGAGGTGAATGCAAGAGTTTTGGAAAGAGGGGCAAGTATGCAGTCTGTTGTGGATGAGAGAGCTTGGGAAGTGAGTCAGTTGTTGTTCGCTGATGATACAGCGCTGGTGGCTGATTCATGTGAGAAACTGCAGAAGCTGGTGACTGAGTTTGGTAAAGTGTGTGAAAGAAGAAAGTTAAGAGTAAATGTGAATAAGAGCAAGGTTATTGGGTACAGTAGGGTTGAGGGTCAAGTCAATTGGGAGGTAAGTTTGAATGGAGAAAAACTGGAGGAAGTAAAGTGTTTTAGATATCTGGGAGTGGATCTGTCAGCGGATGGAACCATGGAAGCGGAAGTGAATCATAGGGTGGGGGAGGGGGCGAAGATCCTGGGAGCCTTGAAGAATGTGTGGAAGTCGAGAACATTATCTCGGAAAGCAAAAATGGGTATGTTTGAAGGAATAGTGGTTCCAACAATGTTGTATGGTTGCGAGGCATGGGCTTTGGATAGAGTTGTGCGCAGAAGGGTGGATGTGCTGGAAATGAGATGTTTGAAGATAATGTGTGGTGTGAGGTGGTTTGATCGAGTAAGTAATGTAAGGGTAAGAGAGATGTGTGGAAATAAAAAGAGCGTGGTTGAGAGAGCAGAAGAGGGTGTTTTGAAATGGTTTGGGCACATGGAGAGAATGAGTGAGGAAAGATTAACCAAGAGGATATATGTGTCCGAGGTGGAGGGAACGAGGAGAAGTGGGAGACCAAATTGGAGGTGGAAAGATGGAGTGAAAAAGATTTTGAGTGATCAGAGCCTGAACATGCAGGAGGGTGAAAGGCGTGCAAGGAATAGAGTGAATTGGATCGATGTGGTATACCGGGGTTGACGTGCTGTCAGTGGATTGAATCAGGGCATGTGAAGCGTCTGGGGTAAACCATGGAAAGTTGTGTGGGGCCTGGATGTGGAAAGGGAGCTGTGGTTTCGGGCATTACTGCATGACAGCTAGAGACTGAGTGTGAACGAATGAGGCCTTTGTTGTATTTTCCTAGCGCTACCTTGCACACATGAGGGGGGAGGGGGATGGTATTCCATGTGTGGCGAAGGTGGCGATGGGAATGAATAAAGGCAAACGGTGTGAACTGTGTGCATGTGTATATGAGTCTGTGTGTGTATATGTATGTGTACACTGAGATGTATAGGTATGTATATTTGCGTGTGTGGACGTGTATGTATATACATGTGTATTGGGGTGGGTTGGGCCATTTCTTTCGTCTGTTTCCTTGCACTACTTCGCAAACGCGGGAGACAGCGACAAAGCAAAATAAATATAAAAAATAAAAATATATAAAAATATATATATATATATATATATATATATATATATATATATATATATATATATATATATATATATATATATATCTTTTTATTCTCCCTAAAATTTAATGATACTCTCTCACCCCAACTCTCATTTGCCCTTTTTTTCACCTCTTGCACCTTTCTCTTGACCTCCTGTCTCTTTCTTTTATACGTCTCCCACTCAATTGCATTTTTTCCCTGCAAAAATCGTCCAAATGCCTCTCTCTTCTCTTTCACTAATACTCTTACTTCTTCATCCCACCACTCACTACCCTTTCTAATCAACCCACCTCCCACTCTTCTCATGCCACAAGCATCTTTTGCGCAATCCATCACTGATTCCCTAAATACATCCCATTCCTCCCCCACTCCCCTTACTTCCATTGTTCTCACCTTTTTCCATTCTGTACTCAGTCTCTCCTGGTACTTCCTCACACAAGCCTCCTTCCCAAGCTCACTTACTCTCACCACCCTCTTCACCCCAACATTCACTCTTCTTTTCTGAAAACCCATACAAATCTTCACCTTAGCCTCCACAAGATAATGATCAGACATCCTCCAGTTGCACCTCTCAGCACATTAACATCCAAAAGTCTCTCTTTCGCGCGCCTGTCAATTAACACATAATCCAATAACGCTCTCTGGCCATCTCTCCTACTTGCATAAGTATACTTATGTATATCTCTCTTTTTAAACCAGGTATTCCCAATCATCAGTCCTTTTTCAGCACATAAATCTACAAGCTCTTCACCATTTCCATTTACAACACTGAACACCCCATGTATACCAATTATTCCCTCAACTGCCACATTACTCACCTTTGCATTGAAATCACCCATCACTATAACCCGGTCTCGTGCATCAAAACCACTAACACACTCATTCAGCTGCTCCCAAAACACTTGCCTCTCATGATCTTTCTTCTCATGCCCAGGTGCATATGCACCAATAATCACCCATCTCTCTCCATCAACTTTCAGTTTTACCCATATTAATCGAGAATTTACTTTCTTACATTCTATCACATACTCCCACAACTCCTGTTTCAGGAGTACTGCTACTCCTTCCCTTGCTCTTGTCCTCTCACTAACCCCTGACTTTACTCCCAAGACATTCCCAAACCACTCTTCCCCTTTACCCTTGAGCTTCGTTTCACTCAGAGCCAAAACATCCAGGTTCCTTTCCTCAAACATACTACCTAGGGAGAATAAAAAGATGTTCTGGAAGGAGGTAAATAAAGTGCGTAAGACAAGGGAGCAAATGGGAACTTCAGTGAAGGGCGCAAATGGGGAGGTGATAACAAGTAGTGGTGATGTGAGAAGGAGATGGAGTGAGTATTTTGAAGGTTTGTTGAATGTGTTTGATGATAGAGTGGCAGATATAGGGTGTTTTGGTCGAGGTGGTGTGCAAAGTGAGAGGGTTAGGGAAATTGATTTGGTAAACGGAGAAGAGGTAGTAAAAGCTTTGCGGAAGATGAAAGCCGGCAAGGCAGCGGGTTTGGATGGTATTGCAGTGGAATTTATTAAAAAAGGGGGTGACTGTATTGTTGACTGGTTGGTAAGGTTATTTAATGTATGTATGACTCATGGTGAGGTGCCTGAGGATTGGCGGAATGCGTGCATAGTGCCATTGTACAAAGGCAAAGGGGATAAGAGTGAGTGCTCAAATTAAAGAGGTATAAGTTTGTTGAGTATTCCTGGTAAATTATATGGGAGGGTATTGATTGAGAGGGTGAAGGCATGTACAGAGCATCAGATTGGGGAAGAGCAGTGTGGTTTCAGAACTGGTAGAGGATGTGTGGATCAGGTGTTTGCTTTGAAGAATGTATGTGAGAAATACTTAGAAAAGCAAATGGATTTGTATGTAGCATTTATGGATCTGGAGAAGGCATATGATAGAGTTGATAGAGATGCTCTGTGGAAGGTATTAAGAATATATGGTGTGGGAGGCAAGTTGTTAGAAGGAGTGAAAAGTTTTTATCGAGGATGTAAGGCATGTGTACGTGTAGGAAGAGAGGAAAGTGATTGGTTCTCAGTGAATGTAGGTTTGCGGCAGGGGTGTGTGATGTCTCCATGGTTGTTTAATTTGTTTATGGATGGGGTTGTTAGGGAAGTGAATGCAAGAGTTTTGGAAAGAGGGGCAAGTATGAAGTCTGTTGGGGATGAGAGAGCTTGGGAAGCGAGTCAGTTGTTGTTCGCTGATGATACAGCGCTGGTGGCTGATTCATGTGAGAAACTGCAGAAGCTGGTGACTGAGTTTGGTAAAGTGTGTGAAAGAAGAAAGTTAAGAGTAAATGTGAATAAGAGCAAGGTTATTAGGTACAGTAGGGTTGAGGGTCAAGTCAATTGGGAGGTGAGTTTGAATGGAGAAAAACTGGAGGAAGTGAAGTGTTTTAGATATCTGGGAGTGGATCTGGCAGCGGATGGAACCATGGAAGCGGAAGTGGATCATAGGGTGGGGGAGGGGGCGAAAATTCTGGGAGCCTTGAAGAATGTGTGGAAGTCGAGAACATTATCTCGGAAAGCAAAAATGGCTATGTTTGAAGGAATAGTGGTTCCAACAATGTTGTATGGTTGCGAGGCGTGGGCTATGGATAGAGTTGTGCGCAGGAGGATGGATGTGCTGGAAATGAGATGTTTGAGGACAATGTGTGGTGTGAGGTGGTTTGATCAAGTAAGTAACGTAAGGGTAAGAGAGATGTGTGGAAATAAAAAGAGCGTGGTTGAGAGAGCAGAAGAGGGTGTTTTGAAATGGTTTGGGCACATGGAGAGAATGAGTGAGGAAAGATTGACCAAGAGGATATATGTGTCGGAGGTGGAGGGAACGAGGAGAAGAGGGAGACCAAATTGGAGGTGGAAAGATGGAGTGAAAAAGATTTTGTGTGATCGGGGCCTGAACATGCAGGAGGGTGAAAGGAGGGCAAGGAATAGAGTGGATTGGAGCGATGTGGTATACCGGGGTTGACGTGCTGTCAGTGGATTGAATCAGGGCATGTGAAGCGTCTGGGGTAAACCATGGAAAGCTGTGTAGGTATGTATATTTGCGTCTGTGGACGTATGTATATACATGTGTATGGGGGTGGGTTGGGCCATTTCTTTCGTCTGTTTCCTTGCGCTACCTCGCAAACGCGGGAGACAGCGACAAAGCAAAAAAAAAAAAAAAAAAAAAAAAAAAAAAATATATATATATATATATATATATATGTATGTACATACTCATACATAATGCCTTCATCCATTCCTGTCGCCACCCCGCCACATGAAATGGCACCCCTCTCACCCCGCGTGCGTGCGAGGTAGCGCTAGGAAAAACAACGGTCACATTCGTTCACACTTAGTCTCTAGCTGTCATGCGTAATGCACCGAAACCATAGCTCCCATTCCACATCTAGGCCTAACAAAACTTTCCATGGTTCACTCCAGACGCTTCACATGCCCTGGTTCAATCCACTGACAGCACATAGACCCCAGTAAAGTACATTGTTCCAATTCACTCTACTCCTTGCACATCTTTCACCCTCCTCTACGTTCAGGCCCCAATTGCTCAAAATCTTTTTCACTCCATACCTCCACCTTCACTTTGGTCTCCCACTTCTCCTTGTTCCTTTCACCTCTGACACATATATCCTCTTTGTCAATTTTTCCTCACTCATTCTCTCAATGTGACAAAACCATTTCAAAACACCGTCTTCTGCTCTCTCAACCACACTCTTTATTACCATACATCTCTCTTACCCTTTCATTACTTACTCAATCAAACCACCTCACACCACACATTGTCCTCAAACATTTCATTTCCATCACATCCTCCTCCTCCGCACAACCTTGCAACCACATAACACTGTTGGAAACACTATTCCTTCAAACCTACCCATTTTTGCACACTCAGACATTCTTCAATGCTCCCAGAACCTTTACCCCCTGGAATCTTTCCAGATGTGAGAGCAGTACTCCAAACAAGGATGTATCATTCCTTCAAATAAATGGAGCAACTGTTCAGAAGATATTTTGACGTCTATACAGGACTCAGTTTCTTAATGGCAGACGTAGCTTTCCATAATGTGAGACTTCCAAAACAGAGGTGGAAATTGTGTGGAATTTTTGACAGGAGATGGGTTGAAAATGGATCTTGGAGACATCAAATTTAACCAGGTTCTATCTAGCCCATTGAGATATCCTGTCCAAATCTGGGTTTAATGAGAAAGTCATGTTGAGACAAGCCACAAATCAAGTGAGAAAAGAAAAAGCAGATGTGAAGAATGTGGAGAATGCAGCATTAGTTGTCACCATATGAGTGCATCTGGTTATTTGTGGAAGACAGAAAATTCTTGGTAAAAAGGAGAAATATTATAGGAGATTTACAGAACACTGTTGTTGATGGAGAAAAAGGGAGAGGCTGGTCTATCAACAACCAAAGAGTTAGATTGGCCAGAGAGGAAGATAAATATAATGGAGCCAAAATAGGGAAGCTTGCAGGTGAGACCCTGATGTCACATCCTATCAAAGGCTTTGGATATATCGAGGGCAACTAAATAGGATTCACCAAAATCTTCCAGGGATGATGACCAGACATTAGTAAAATAGGAAAGGATATTACCAGTGGATCTCGCCTTACAGGAAATTGTGAGATTCAAGGTCTCTGAGGATATGGGAATTGATATAGTATTAAAAAAACGAAGAAATACTACAAGTCAAAGCAACAACTCAAGATACAATGTAGGTTGGGAACCACACCTAGGATTTTCCAGTCTAGATGATGATACATCTCCCTCACCTGTGCTCCAGGAAGTATAGCCTCAAGAGATTTCAGCCAATCCTAGTAATTCTGATAATTTACCAAATCAATATGGGCTAAGAAAGATTCTGAATACTTTCTAATTCTGCAATTTAGCCTGCCTTATTTGGTGATGTTAGAACACAGAAGTATTCAACTCATAAAAGCACTACAGCTTTAAATAACATCATTAGGTTTTCTTCTCTTGTCTTGAAAGTCTGCAGAATCCTGCCCAACATCCTTCTGGAGGAGGTAACTGATGTTTTGCTGTGACCTCTGAGGGTGAGTTTGTTTGGTGTTATTACTCTGAGGTCTTTCACACTTCAACTTTTTTTTTTTGAAGGCTCCAGTCACAGACAAAAGTCCACATCAAGGCTGGGCTTTAATTGAAATATAGAGAAAATTATGAAATGGAAAAAGAAACGACAAAGGAAAGTATTTACAAATTTCTGAGAAAGTGAAAAACCTGTCATTTGAAATGTGCCAGGTGATAGTCATTGGGAAAGACACAAAAAGGTAGAGTCGCAAAGCTTGATGGGTGGGGAGAGCAGCAGTTATCAAAACAGCTCAACCTTGAGTTGCCGATGCAGCAGCTTGCCAAGTATTGCAATGTCTAGTTAATGGTGTGGGCACACAAACAACCAGCTCTCGGGAACATAAACCAAAGTAATACCTATAGAAGAGGGAAAGTGAACCAACATTGAAAGTTAGCCTGGGACAGTTTATAAGCAGGACAATTTTCAACTCTACTCTGCCAAGTAAGGATACAGAGCTAGAACCAACCCAGAAGTAAAAGCAGTACTCCATACATGGATGAATCAATCCTTTGTATAAATGGAGCAACTGTTCATAAGAAAGAAGTTTCAACATCTAAACAGGACACCCAGTTTCTTAGAGGCAGACTTAGCTATTCCTGTGATGTGGGGTTTCCAAGAAAGAGAGGATGTTACAGTAATACCAATTAAGTTCACTGAGTTAAGAGGTGAAATTACAGAACCATCAAAGAAGAGAGGACAGTTGTGAGGAGTTTTCGATAGAAAGATGGGTAGAAATTGGGTCTTGGAGGCTTTAAACTTAAAAACATTCTGTGTACCCCAATTAGATATCCAGTCCAAGTCTGAGTTTATTGATGATGCTGTGTCAAGACAAGATGCAGAATGAGTGAGAGAAGAAAGAGCAGAATTGAAGGATGTGGACGAATGCAGCGTTTAGTCATCACTGCATGAGAGCATTTGATTATTTGCAGAGAGGAAATTGTAGAAAATAGGAGAAAAAGTGGAGACGGGACAGAACCTTGAGGGACACTGCTGTTGATAGAGGAAAGGAGGGAGGCTAATCCATCACAACCACAGATACAGATCAGCTGGAGAGGAAGCTAGATACGAAGCAACAAAATGAGAAAGGGAACCAAAAGGGGAGAGCTTAGAGATGAGGCCCCAATGCCACACACTGTCAAAAGCCTTAGATATGACAAAGGCAATTGAACATGAGTCCCAAAAATCTTTCAGGGATGATGACCAGACATTAATAATATCACAAGGGGATCTCACCTTACAAAGTCATACTGATGACCAGAGAGAAGGCTGATTTTTGCAGTTTAATAGAGGAGTGAAGAATGGATTCAAAGACTTTGGAAATGGGAGATGATAGTAAGAGGGGTCAAAATGGTCAACCTACATAAGGATGGGATGTATCAATACATGCTTCCAAGGAGAAGGAAAAGTTTTGGTTTTTAACGAGAAACAGAACAAGCACAGGTGCAAGTTCAGAGGCACACTCCTTCAGTACACAGGGAGGGATGCATGCCATGAGGACCATAAGCCTTGCTTGTGTCCTGAGAGTTCTTTCTGGACCGTCCAAAAAGAGATTACAGGATGGAGCATAGGATTAGTAAGAAGAGCATCAGGGGGTGAAGGAATGTTAGAATCTTCCAAGGTGAAGTTAGAGGAGAAACGGGAACCAAAATGAGTTGAAGGACAGGTAGAGCAACAAAAATGTTCGAGATGCCCTTAGCTGAAAACCAGAAAGCCTATCAGTGGATGACGAGGGGAGGTTATTGCGCTCCCTTTAAATAAAGGCACATTTTGCCTCATGGATAATGTCCTTGCAGTGATAAAAACTGAATAGAAGCCAGAGAAAGGAGAATTTTTCCAAGTCTGATATGCCTCATACCTTGCCTGAATGGCCTCAGAACTGGGTACTGTTTGATTTTTTCATTTCCCCATGATAGAAGTGAAACTTATGTTGTCCTTGGTGGCCCAGTTGAAGATTTCCTATTAATCTGTAGATTTTCAGCATCCTTTATTGATGCAATTTTCATATTTATTCTTTTATCATCTGCATATGAGACTATGGTTCAAGCCTGAGACAAATGCCAGAAACATGAATAAGGAACCAGAGGAGATGCAAGTGCAATTCCTTAGGGGACTGAACTTTTTGCAGTGGAGGCACTGGAGATGGCATACTTTACCATTACATGTTGTGATCTCTTAGCTAAAATGTTGTATATCCATTTCCCTTTTTTTTGTTATTCCCATCTTTCACATTTTATGTACTATAACACCATGGTCACATATATAAAATGCTCTTGCAAAGCATGTGCAAACCACATCAGCATTTGGTTTGTTTTTCAGAGCTTCAACAATCATGTCAAACAAATGAAAGACACAAGGTATTCCTGCCCTAAAATCATGTGCTCATGGGATACACAGATTGTTTAGGTCCATAGATTTAGCCAGTTTGCCTCTTAGGACTCTTTCAAAGACTTTAATAATTTTCATTTATTTATTATACTTTGTCGCTGTATCCCACGTTAGCAAGGTAGCGCAAGGAAACAGAAAAAAGAATGGCCCAAACCACCCACATACACATGTATATACATACATGTCCACATGCGCACATATACATACCTATACATTTCAACATATACATATATATACATACACAGACACATACATATATACATATGTACATAATTCATACTTGCTGCCTTTAATCATTCCCGTCGCCAACCCGCCACACGTGAAATGACAGCCCCCTCCCTCTGCATGCGCACAAGGTGGCGCTAGGAAAAGACAACAAAGGCCACATTCGTTCACACTAAGTCTCTACCTGTCATGTATAATGCACCGAAACCACAGCTCCCTTTCCACATCAAGGCCCCATAAAACTTTCCATGGATTACCCCAGACGCTTCATATGCTCTGGTTCAATCCATTGACAGCATGCCGACCCCGGTATACCACATCGTTCCAATTCACTCTATTCCTTGCACGCCTTTCACCCTTCTGCATGTTCAGGCCCCTATCGCTCAAAATCTTTTTCACTCCATCCTTCCACCTCCAATTTGGTCTCCCACTTCTCCTCGTTCCTTCCACCTCTGACACATATAGCCTCTTTGTCAATCTTTCCTCACTCATTCTCTCCATGTGACCAAATCATTTCAAAACACCCTCTTCTGCTCTCTCAACCACACTCTTTTTATTACCAAACATCTCTCTTACTCTTTCATTACTTGCTCGATCAAAAAACCTCACACCACCTATTGTCCTCAAACATCTCATTTCCAACACATCCAACACACCCTCCTCCGCACAACTCTATCTAGAGCCCACGCCTCGGAACCATATAACATTGTTGGAACCTCTATTCCTTCAAACATACCCATTTTTGCTTTCCAAGATAATGTTCTTGACTTCCACACATTTTTCAACGCTCTAAGAACTTTCGCCCCCTCCCCACCCTGTGACTCACTTCCGCTTCCATGGTTCCATCCGCTGCCAAATCCACTTCCAGATATCTAAAACACTTAACTTCCTCCAGTTTTTCTTCATTCAAACTTACCTCCCAATTGACTTGTCCCTCAACCCTACTGTACCTAAAAGCCTTGCTCTTATTCACATTTACTCTCGGCTTTCTTCTTTCACACACTTTACCAAACTCAGTCACCAGTTTCTGCAATTTCTCACCCGAATCAGCCGCCAGCGCTGTACCATCAGCAAACAACAACTGACTCACTTCCCAAGCACTCTCATCCACAACAGACAGTAAACTTGCCCCTCTCTCCAAAACTCTTGCATTCACCTCCCTAACAACCCCATCCATAAACAAAATAAACAACCATGGAGACATCACGCACCCCTGCCGCAAACCGACATTCACTGGGGACCAATCACTTTCCTCTCTTCCTACTCGTACACATGCCTTACATCCTCGATAAAAACTTTTCACTGCTTCTAGCAATGTGCCTCCCAAACCATATATTCTTAATACCTTCCACAGAGCATCTATATCAACTCTATCACATATCTTCTCCAGATCCATAAATGGTACATACAAATCCATTTGCTTTTCTAAGTATTTCTCACATACATCCTTCAAAGCAAACATCAGATCAACACATCCTCTACCACTTCTGAAACCACACTACTCTTCCCCAATCTGATGCTCTGTACATGCTTTCACCCTCTCAATCAATACCCTCCCATTTAATTTCCCAGGAATACTCAACAGACTTATACCTCTGTAATTTGAGCACTCACCTTTATCCCTTTGCCTTTGTACAATGGCACGATGCATGCATTCCACCAATCCTCAGGCACCTCACCATGAGTCATACATACATCAAATATCCTTACCAAACAGTCAACAACACAGTCACCTCCTTTTTTAATAAATTCCACTGCAATACCATCCAAACCCGTTGCCTTGCCAGCTTTCATCTTCCGCATAGCTTTTACTACCTCTTCTCTGTTTACCAAATCATTCTCCCTAACCCTCTCACTTCACACACAACCTTGACCAAAACACCCTACATCTGCCACTCTATCATCTAAGACATTCAATAAACCTTCAAAATACTCACCTCCTTCTTACATCACCACTACTTGTTACTACCTCCCCATTTGCCCCCTTCACCAATGTTCCCTTTTGTTCTCTTGTCTTATGCACTTTATTCACCTCCTTCCAAAACATCTTTTTATTCTCCCCAAAACTTAAGGATGCTCTCTCGCCCCAACTCTCATTTGCCCTCTTTTTCACCTCTTGCACCTTTCTCTTGACCTCCTGCCTCTTTCTTTAACACATCTCCCAGTAAATTGCGCTATTTCCCTGCAAAAATCGTCCAAATGCCTCTCTCTTCTCTTTCACTAATAACCTTACTTCATCCCACCATTCACTACCCTTCCTAATCTGCCCACCTCCCACACTTCTCATGCCACAAGTATCTTTTGCGCAAGCCATCAATCCTTCCCTAAATACATCCTATTCCTCCCCCACTCCCCTTACGTCCTTTGCTCTCACCTTTTTCCATTCTGCACTCAGTCTCTCCTGGTACTTCCTCACACAAGTCTCCTTCCTAAGCTCACTTGCTCTCACCACTCTCTTCACCCCAACATTCTCTCTTCTTTTCTGAAAACCTCTAAAAATCCAGTTACACCTCTCTGCACATTAAAATCCAAAAGTCTCTCTTTCACGTGCCTATCAATTACGTAAACCAATAACGCTCTCTGGCCATCTCTCCTACTTACATACATATACTTATGTATATCTCTCTTTTTAAACCAGGTATTTCTAATCACCAGTCCTCTTTCTGCACACAAATCTATAAGCTCTTCACCATTTCCATTTACAACACTGAACACCCTATATACACCAATTATTCCCTCAACTCCCACATTACTCACCTTTGCATTCAAATCATCCATCACTATAACCCGGTCTCGTGCATCAAAACTAACACACTCACTCAGCTGCACCCAAACACATGCCTCTCATGATCTTTCTCCTCATGCCTAGGTGCATAGGCACCAATAATCACCCATCTCTTTCCATCCACTTTCAGCTTTACCCCATATCAATCTAGAGTTTACTTTCTTACACTCTAACACATACACCCACCACTCCTGTTTCAGGAGTAGTGCTACTCCTTCCCTTAGTCTTGTCCCCTTACCAACCCCTGACTTTACTCCCTAAACATTCCTAAACCACTCTTCCCCTTTACCATTGAGCTTCGTTTCACTCACAGCCAAAATATCCAGGTTCCTTTCTTCAAACATACTACCTATCTCTCCTTTTTTCTCATCTTGGTTACATCCCCTTTAGTCAACTTTAATAATGTGACACTAATGCTCTCAAGCAACAGCTTTTTGGGATTGCTTTTTGTCCATCTTTTTTGAATGGGGTGACGTGACTTAGTCTTCAACTCTTGAGAATGATGACAGAATCTAGGCATTTTCTCTAGAAGATATTTAATCCTTGTGCTAAAGGTGTTTTGCTTTTTACTGTGAAGACCGAGTTACTCGACTCCAGGCCTGGGGCTGAGTGAGTGGCCCCCTCAAAATTCTGTGTTTAGTTGAAGGTGATATCTGATATGTACAACAATGGAGGATTACTGTTTAGGAAAAAGTGTTGGTTCATATATCTTTAATTTGGGTTTTCCATCAATAAATCCATATTGCCTTTAAAGAATCTCTCATTTCCGAGCAGTCTTCAATAAAAATATCTTTTTTTAGTAAGCCAATGGAGTTTGTGGCCCTGGATTTGCATTTTGCATAAAAGTATTGAGGGTTATTTCTTATTTCATCAATAGCTTTTTCCTCTTCTTCCTTTTCCTGTGTTTCATACTACACTTGTGTTCCATACTACATTCATTTGCTGGGTGAACTGTGACTTCTTTGGGTATGCAATTCTCTTTTTGCCTCCCATAAAGAGTCTGTCTTACTCATTCTACCATACACCTTTCTGTGCTTTCTTCTTACTGATATACAGCTACCAAAGTCATGTCATTTATACGCTCCTCCTCTGGTTTGGTTCTTCACAGGGTTTCCTATCATGTCACAGACATCTCATTGATCACATCTTCCCATTATATGATTATCAATAAAACTGAAATCAATCGATACACCTCCACTACTATATATGCTCTGTCAAGGCAATTTAGCATGCAAGGTTCTTTTTCCTTCGATTAGGATTTGGTCAGAGAACAGCGTGTTTGATATGGTGAAGTCACATGTCAAGTCCACATTATTTGTAAGGAATAAGTCCTGAGTGTTATTTCTTCTGGTTGATTTTGTTATTTGTTGATTAAAGGTGAACTTTTCACACAGTCTGAAACCCCTTTTTTTTTTTTCAGCTGTTTGTCTGAGCTGCTTCTTGTGTCAGCATTTTCTGCTACAATGTCATTTCCTCCCTGTCTTCATTTAATGTGTGGTAGGTTAAAGTCACCCAGTACAAGTACATTTGGGGTCGAGTTTCTGGGAGGTCAAGACATAGGTTTATGTTTCTTATGTGTTACATAAAACTCTTGAGGATCTGAAGTGGTCAATAGATTAATGCAATGACCAAGTTTTGGTTTCCAACCTTGAAGACATGTGCTTCTACTGCATCATTTGAGGAGTTACATTCATTAGCTACAGGAGTATCTATCATATATAGTCTGACTCCACATGGCCTTCTAGTCCTGTTACATTGGTACAAGTTGTAATTTTGGTTCCAGACCTAAATATTCACATGGCTCACCAAAGGTGACTTTTCACTCACAGTGTAACATGTAGGCAGAGTCTGGTAATGCCCATAAACTTAATCTGTTCAATTTTGATTTATCTTGTTACCAAGCCTTTAGTATCTTATGTATGTTCTGTACTAATACATATTTAGTTATCATGTCTTTAATATTTACTTAGGCAAGGATAACCAAAAATTGCTGCCCTAGAATGCATCAATTCACATTACACTTCTGAGAAAGGTGTCTTAGATTTACAGTTTTTCATATTACACTCAAGATCTCAAAGAACCCATCTACAACATAAACCAAGAAATCTATCTTGAATGTATTAAGGTGTGTCAAATAGTACCTGCCACATAGCAATCTTTGCAGCACAACCCATATTTTTCTCTCCTCACGTGCACTTGCATTTACATTTGCTCTCTATCACACTCAGGGTGGTGGTGATGTAGTTTTGTTTCTAAATTTCAGGAAAGGGGGGGGGGGGACTGTAAAATTCCCTGCTGGGTATGGAAATATTCCCTAATGTATTCATATATGACTGTAGGAATACTGTCTGTCAGACATGCTGAGTAAGCAAAAACTTTACAAAGTTTATCTTGGATTGCTTATCTCTTTCTCTTGTTTACACACACATAAAAATGCAACATTCGTTGGAATATCAAGCATGTAAAACTTCCCTGAGGCTTCCTAATGTTGGAGTTATAATGTTGCACATGCAATCTCATCAGAGATATGTTGCCATGTACCCAAGTCTGCAAATGGAGATGAAGATGACACTCCGGATGATCATGCTTTGCCACTCAAAATGATGGATATTACCAATACAATTTCAAGTATAATTAATATCCATTGGTGAAGCAGCAACACCCAAAGGAAAATCCCCAACCAATTATGAAAATAATCTTTTATGATTATTTTCAAAACATAGTGGATGTCACAGTAATTCCACTTATATTCATTGAGTTGGGGTGGAACTATAGAACAATCAAAGGAGAGGAAAGTTGTGAAGAATTTTCAATATAGAGATGGACAGAGTCTTAAAGAAACAAGAATATGTATGTGGCATTTATGGATCTGAAGAAAGCATATGATGGGGTTTATATTCATAATCTATGGAAGGTCTTATGAATCTATCATGTGGAAGGAAAGTTATTAGAAGCAGTGAGGAGTTTACTGAAGAAAGTATGGTGTGTGTGCAAGTACGCAAATAAGAAGGTGAGTGGTTCCAGGTGAAGGTGGGTATGTGGCAGGAATGTGTTATGTCACCATGGCTGTTTAATGTTACTGTATGGGGTAGTGAAGGTGACTGCAAGGGTCTTGGAGTGAGTAGCAGGTATGTTAAGGAAGGGGAACTTAGGTGTCGGTTGCTATTTGCTGATGATATGACGCTGAAGGCATATTCAAGTGAGAAATAGCACTAGTTGGTGTATGAGTTTGAGAATGTGTATGGAGAGGAGAAAGTTGAAAATAAATGTGAATAAAGGAAGATGATTTGGTTTAGCAGTGAAAAGAGACAGGTTATTTGGACGGTGAGTTTGAATGGAGAGAAGTAAGAGGAAGTGGAGTGTTTTTGGAGCTTGGGAGTGGAAATGGCAGCAAATGAAATCATGGTGGCCGAATTGAAACATTGGGTGGTCGAATGTGGAAAGGTCTTTGGTGCACTGAGAAATGTGTGGAAAGAGGTTACTGTCTTTTATGGGAAAGATGGATATGTTTGATAATTCAGTAGTTCTGTTTGTGCTATATGGACATGGCATGTAGGCCTTTGACAAAAATATAAAGGATAGGGTGAATGTGATGGAAATGAAATGTTTGAGGACAATATGTTGTGTCAGGAGGGTTGATCAAATATATATATATTTATATATATATATATTATCCCTGGGGATAGGGGAGAAAGAATACTTCCCATGTATTCCCTGCGTGTCGTAGAAGGCGACTAAAAGGGGAGGGAGCGGGTGGCTGGAAATCCTCCCCTCTCGTTTTTTTTTTTTTTTTTTAAAGAAGGAACAGAGAAGGGGGCCAGGTGAGGATTTTCCCTCTAAGGCCCAGTCCTCTGTTCTTAACGCTACCTCGCAAACGCGGGAAATGGCGAATCGTATGAAAGAAAAAAAAAAAATGATTATTTAACATAAAGTTGGTGATGAAGACAACAACATACTTCTTTACAGATAAACAACAGTAAAGCATCACAGTCCAATGTGGACAGCAAACCTGGAAAGGAAACTGCATTTAAAACTTGTATGGTTATCATGTCAAGAGTCCAAGTTGATAGTCCCATGAACAGGTCTCCCTCTTTCCCAACGTCTTGGTAATATAGATCATGGGGAAAAAAATACATGATGCCCATGTAGTATCACTCTATATCATTCTACTCATCATTCATATCTTTGACATACATTGAACTTCTTAAGCCCGACGGCACAACCCTTAGCAATGACAGCCTTTGAGGGTAATGTGTGACAACAGGTCATTGTAAACAAAGGGTCATGCCGTCGTACTCGAGGCCTTAATACCCTATATTATTCCAACTGCCATAATTTAGGTCCTCCACCCACGTCTGAGAACACACCCATACGTCACTTAATATCCGGAAACCCATGACTCAACTTCTTGCTCAACGAGTTAACCTTTGATGTGGGTTGAACACTTCCTTGCTGCCACACCTTACACCATTAATTAGATGCCTCTATCATCCTAGTACATACCTACAAAGAAAGCAGTATTTATTATGGCTGCTGACTTCTCACATAAAAGTTATAAGTGGTAAACAAATTCAAAAAAGCTAGGTAAGGACAGTTCATTTTACCAAGGACAAATATGCCTTGCTACGGGAAAACAAACAATTCTATTTTAGGATAACAATATACCGGATATAAACAAAATCAGCAATAAAATTACCACAATGGATGATACAGGTAAACGCCACAGTGGCCACGAGATATTTCAAATGTCTTTCCATCTTATCTTTCTTTATATAGTCCTATGTATATTTACGAGCACTGGATACCAGGTGTTCACTCGGATACGGCTGGATTGAGACTGACAATAAGTGTTGCCATAACCTGGAAAGACAATGCTGAGGAAAGCGCTTACACCGCTACACTATAGCGAACCGTCTAATCCTTCCCCATCCCAACACCAGCAGAAAAAATTTCCCTTGGAAACAATAGTATGCACAATTACTGTACAACAACAGTAGATAACAATAACACTGGCAAAACAAACGTCAGCTTATCGAGCATAGACGATCTGTCATACGATAACTGGTGGATTCTGGTAATTCTTGCGGTAACACAGAGGAATCCAAACAACGCCACCATTGGGTCTCTCCATGGCTCTTTGTGACAGAGGAAAAGATATGAAACACATAGATTAGTATAGTAAGAGTAGAAATACGTACATATAAGAAAAATTATATAAAATTTTCTTGTACATAAGTAGACGCAAAAAATGTCAGTCATGGATATATATTTGAAGCAAATATATATCACGTCTATTTCTAAACGTATCTATGGCACCACTTTTGGCCACTGTAATTAATCAATCATTCCATGTGCTGACAATATTAAGAAAAAAATTTCGTTTTATTTGAGGCAAAATGTTTTCCCACGTTTTTGTAACAATTCTCCCGAGTGAAATCAAATGAATTTATTCCTATTCTGCTCGCAACCTCGAGATTAGAAAGCATTTGATAACTTTGAAAGCCTATATCAGATCACCCCTTAACATTCTCTCTTTTCTTCTTTTTTTCAAACTAAGTAGATTCAAATCGTTTAGTCGGCTCTCACAGGATTTGTTTCTCAGATTGGGAATCATCTGGGGTAGTTCGTCTGTGTACTCTTCCCATCCTTGTTTGTCATGTACCTTTTTAACTGCTTCTGCGCACCAGTCATTATTAACCCAAATCTTGTTATTATCTGTTTACATTTTGTAGTTCAAGAGAATTCCTGATGTAGTCTGCCTTTTCATTCTTAGTAGCGATATGTAAAACTTGCACTTGATATCAGAATTAATTTGCCACCTGTGGTCCCATCCATCAGTTTGCATGTGCCCATTTGAAGCTTGAAACGTTGTTTCTCTTGGAAATCTGTTTTCTAAGAAATACTGTTTGATAATTTCGATATCTTACAATGCAGCCCTTCATCATTACCATTAATACATAAGAGGAAGCGAACCGCTCCTGAAACTGATCCATGCGGTACACCACTTGTTAGTTCTAACCATCCAGAGGCTTGGCCATTATATACAACTCACCTTAAAGCCAGTCAACCAATTCATAAACTAAGGAAGTATACAACCCCATCTATACCATGTGACAATTTTAGTTTGAAACCTCTGGTGTGGAACTTTACCGAATATTTTTTGGATATCTAAGAAAATGCTTTACTTTCATTATTCATGTTGATTATATCACTAAAGAAATCAAGTCAGACATGTAGGAATTGGTCGAAAGCAACACAAAGACTTTAGTTAAGTGGCGGGCCTGTTGATAGTTGACGATCTTGTCCCGAGTAATTGTTTCCGTAATTTGATCAAAAGCAAACGTTAAAATAATAGAAAGATGATTTTAGGGCAGTGATTTGTTACTATTTGTGAAAATGGCTGTTACATTAGCAAGTTGTCATTACCCTAAACGTTCCCCGTAGCGAGTGACTTATTGAGGAGAGCAGCAGTCAAGGGTTTAACTATCTCATTTTCGCCTCTTTCATTGTCTTCGGAACTAAACTTCCCTGGGTCTGCTGTTTTATTAATTTCTATTTCATTTAGTGCTGATATCATATCTTAAACTCTTATCCATGTGTCGCAAAATGTTTTTCTCTTAGCAGTGGAAATGGATTCGGGACATGAGTTGTACCCTCACATGTAAATGCAGATGCAAGAAATCATTCAAAATATTTGCCATGTCTTCGTTGTCATGAACCACATTACCATTTTTAGTTATCAATGGACCAGTTGAGTGGGTAATGACTCTCTGCATTCTAACATATTCACATAGGTCCTTCCGATATCTTTTTGCTGTTTTCGGCAATCTATGTTTCATAATCACGATTACTTTGACTTAAAAGTTTCTTAGTTTCTCTTCGTAGACTTACATTATTTGCTTTATCATGCTGGTTGTTGGTCTTTATGAGTTTCTTATGTGTTGCTTCTCAGAAGACAACGGGCACTTCTTTGTGTCTTGGTTTCACACTGGAAAAAAATCGTTAGACGTACTTCTGCTTTGAACGTTTGACTGGACTTTCCCAAGCTACATTCCTATCGTTTTCATTAATGACGTCATCTCATGTTTGCTTGTAAAGAGTAATGCGAAGATCTTTAGAATCTGCATGTCTAGAATTTGGTTTTTTTTTTTTTCTTTGCGACTCTCACGTTGACCAGCATTACAGACATTGGTGAAAGATCAAAGTCATTTCCCGGTGATCACTTGCACCAAACTTTTCTCGACCCTCGTCAACCAGATCCTAATTTGTTGCTGAAACTAAATCTACTATGTTCTCGTCGCCAGTAGGTTTAATTGTATCATGTGTTATTCAGCAGATTTAGGTAAATCCCGTTCCCCCTCAGCATCTGAACAGGGATTCTCCCCATTTAGATTAAGTAAAATCTCCTACGATCAAATCGTTTTCATTGCTATTTTTTGCTATCTGCTCATAAAGTCTCTCATCTGCGTTTGGTATCTGTGTTGGGGACCAATAAACTAACGCTACTGTAATTTTCTTACGAAAATAATCGTATTGTATTAGGGCGTCGAGATAGGGTTAGGGTGTATTATGTTACACTTCTGCTCGTACCAAGATGGACGTACAATGCAGAAATCTGGCCAATGGTGATATCTTTCATGGATATCACAGGATCGAATTTCCTGCTGTAGAAATTGGCGTTCGGAAACTGTACCTTTATATTCAGCTTAATAATAATGTAATATGGATGGGATGGTGCCTGGGATTTTGTTTAGATATCATAGTCTGGTTTTAGTGCATTATTCGTGATAAGTACACCCTTAGGCCCTTGCTCCTCCGTTGGAGAAACAGCCTCACGGAAATGAATAATGATGATGATAACAACAATGATAACAATAATATACAATAATGGGAAATTAACAATAGCAAATGCATATTCCTTTCATTCGTGCTCCATCTGGGCTAATCGAGTCTTAGCTGCTCGTCTTTGTGTCTACAAAACCATTGTATCCGCTTGAGTCATCTCTTTCTGTGTCATTTCCTCAAGTACTATCTCATATCTGGCTTCTTCACCTTTTCTTCATATGCCACATTTATTTTCATTTAAGACCAATGCACCGACAATAGTCAGACTACCCTTCTGTGTATTTGTTGCTTAGTTTATTGAAGCCATTTGATTATTGATACTCTTGGAACCTCTTCAGTTCTATTTATGATCCTCAAACGTTAGGGTAGCTATGCCTCAGAGCCGGTACTGAGTATCCCATCGTGGGTCTCTTGCTTATATAGCATCATGAGCCTTTCCTGTTAAATCCATGTCTCTAGATCGCTTTATTATTGCTTACAGCGACTTTCCTCCTTTCAGATGAAGAATACAAGTGTACAGCTTCTCTGATCCCTGATCTTGCATCTCTTCGAGGGACTTTTCTTTCGTCTTATCTAATGTTACCTTGAGTAGTGTACTGTTCCTATGTCCTCACCAAAAGGAGACTTTTTTTTACTAGCGGTATAGAAGTAAGCGGAGTCCGGTTACATTCTCTCTCTCTCTCTCTCTCTCTCTCTCTCTCTCTCTCTCTCTCTCTCTCTCTCTCTCTCTCTCTCTCTCTCTCTCTCTCTCTCTCTCTCTCTCTCAGACACACACACACACACACGGGGAACGTATCGTGTTTCATTTTCCCCGTGGACTCAATATATATATATATATATATATATATATATATATATATATATATATATATATATATATATATATATATATATATATTCTTTTTCTTTCTTTTAAACTATTCGCCATTTCCCGCGTTAGCGAGGTAGCATTAAGAACAGAGGACTGGGCCTTTTTTGGAATATCCTCACCTGGCCCCACTCTGTTCCTTCTTTTGGAAAATTAAAAAAAAGCGAGAGGGGAGGATTTCCAGCCCCCGCTCCCTCCCCTTTTAGTCGCCTTCTACGACACGCAGGGAATACGTGGGAAGTATTCTTAATCCTCTATCCCCAGGGAGACAGCGACAAAGTATAAAAAAAAAAAAAAAAAAAAAAATATATATATATATATATATATATATATATATATATATATATATATATATATATATATATTTATTATTTATTTTGCTTTGTCGCTGTCGCCCGCTTTTGCGAGGTAGCGCAAGGAAACAGACGAAAGAAATGGCCCAACCCACCCCCATACACATGTATATACATACACATCCACACACGCAAATATACATACCTATACATCTCAATGTACACATATATATACACACACAGACACATACATATATACCCATGCACACAATTCACACTGTCTGCCTTTATTCATTCCCATCGCCACCTCGCCACACATGGAATACCATCCACCTCCCCCCTCATGTGTGCAAGGTAGCGCTAGGAAAAGACAACAAAGGCCCCATTCATTCACACTCAGTCTCTAGCTGTCATGCAATAATGCCCGAAACCACAGCTCCCTTTCCACAACCAGGCCCTACACAACTTTCCATTGTTTACCCCAGGCGCTTCACATGCCCTGATTCAATCCACTGACAGCACGTCAACCCCGGTATACCACATCGATCCAATTCACTCTGTTCCTTGCCCGCCTTTCACCCTCCTGCATGTTCAGGCCCCGGTCACTCAAAATCTTTTTCACTCCATCTTTCCACCTCCAATTTGGTCTCCCACTTCTCCTCGTTCCCTCCACCTCCGACACATATATCCTCTTGGTCAATCTTTCTTCACTCATTCTCTCCATGTGCCCAAACCATTTCAAAACACCCTCTTCTGCTCTCTCAACCACGCTCTTTTTATTTCCACACATCTCTCTTACCCTTACATTACTTAGTGGATCAAACCACCTCACACCACACATTGTCCTCAAACATTTCATTTCCAGCACTTCCACCCTCCTGCGCACAACTATCCATAGCCCACGCCTCGCAACCATACAACATTGTTGGAACCACTATTCCTTCAAACATTCCCATTTTTGCTTTCCGAGATAATGTTCTCGACTTCCACACATTCTTCAAGGTTCCCAGGATTTTCGCCCCCTCCCCCACCCTATGATTCACTTCCGCTTCCATAGTTCCATCCGCTGCATATATATATATATATATATATATATATATATATATATATATATATATATATATATATATATATATATATATATTATTATTATTATTTTTTTATTATACTTTGTCGCTGTCTCCCGCGTTTGCGAGGTAGCGCAAGGAAACAGACGAAAGAAATGGCCCCACCCCCCCCCCCCCATACACATGTATATACATACGTCCACACACGCAAATATACATACCTACACAGCTTTCCATGGTTTACCCCAGACGCTTCACATGCCTTGATTCAATCCACTGACAGCACGTCAACCCCGGTATACCACATCGCTCCAATTCACTCTATTCCTTGCCCTCCTTTCACCCTCCTGCATGTTCAGGCCCCGATCACACAAAATCTTTTTCACTCCATCTTTCCACCTCCAATTTGGTCTCCCTCTTCTCCTCGTTCCCTCCACCTCCGACACATATATCCTCTTGGTCAATCTTTCCTCACTCATTCTCTCCATGTGCCCAAACCACTTCAAAACACCCTCTTCTGCTCTCTCAACCACGCTCTTTTTATTTCCACACATCTCTCTTACCCTTACGTTACTCACTCGATCAAACCACCTCACACCACACATTGTCCTCAAACATCTCATCTCCAGCACATCCATCCTCCTGCGCACAACTCTATCCATAGCCCACGCCTCGCAACCATACAACATTGTTGGAACCACTATTCCTTCAAACATACCCATTTTTTGCTTTCCGAGATAATGTTCTCGACTTCCACACATTCTTCAAGGCCCCCAGAATTTTCGCCCCCTCCCCCACCCTATGATCCACTTCCGCTTCCATGGTTCCATCCGCTGCCAGATCCACTCCCAGATATCTAAAACACTTCACTTCCTCCAGTTTTTCTCCATTCAAACTCACCTCCCAATTGACTTGACCCTCAACCCTACTGTACCTAATAACCTTGCTCTTATTCACATTTACTCTTAACTTTCTTCTTCCACACACTTTACCAAACTCAGTCACCAGCTTCTGCAGTTTCTCACATGAATCAGCCACCAGCGCTGTATCATCAGCGAACAACAACTGACTCACTTCCCAAGCTCTCTCATCCCCAACAGACTTCATACTTGCCCCTCTTTCCAAAACTCTTGCATTTACCTCCCTAATAACCCCATCCATAAACAAATTAAACAACCATGGAGACATCACACACCCCTGCCGCAAACCTACATTCACTGAGAACCAATCACTTTCCTCTCTTCCTACACGTACACATGCCTTACATCCTCGATAAAAACTTTTCACTGCTTTTAACAACTTGCCTCCCACACCATATATTCTTAATACCTTCCACAGAGCATCTCTATCAACTCTATCATATGCCTTCTCCAGATCCATAAATGCTACATACAAATCCATTTGCTTTTCTAAGTATTTCTCACATACATTCTTCAAAGCAAACACCTGATCCACACATCCTCTACCACTTCTGAAACCACACTGCTCTTCCCCAATCTGATGCTCTGTACATGCCTTCACCCTCTCAAACAATACCCTCCTATATAATTTACCAGGAATACTCAACAAACTTATTCCTCTGTAATTTGAGCACTCACTCTTATCCCCTTTGCCTTTGTACAATGGCACTATGCACGCATTCCGCCAATCCTCAGGCACCTCACCATGAGTTATACATACATTAAATAACCTTACCAACCAGTCAACAATACAGTCACCCCCTTTTTTAATAAATTCCACTGCAATACCATCCAAACCTGCTGCCTTGCCGGCTTTCATCTTCCGCAAAGCTTTCACTACCTCTTCTCTGTTTACCAAATCATTTTCCCTAACCCTCTCACTTTGCACACCACCTCGACCAAAACACCCTATATCTGCCACTCTATCATCAAACACATTCAACAAACCTTCAAAATACTCACTCCATCTCCTTCTCACATCACCACTACTTGTTATCACCTCCCCATTTGCGCCCTTCACTGAAGTTCCCATTTGCTCCCTTGTCTTACGCACTTTATTTAACTCCTTCCAGAACATCTTTTTATTCTCCCTAAAATTTAATGATACTCACTCACCCCAACTCTCATTTGCCCTTTTTTTTTTCACCTCTTGCACCTTTCTCTTGACCTCCTGTCTCTTTCTTTTATACATCTCCCACTCAATTTCATTTTTTCCCTGCAAAAATCGTCCAAATGCCTCTCTCTTCTCTTTCACTAATACTCTTACTTCTTCATCCCACCACTCACGACCCTTTCTAATCAACCCACCTCCCACTCTTCTCATGCCACAAGCATCTTTTGCGCAATCCATCACTGATTCCCTAAATACATCCCATTCCTCCCCCACTCCCCTTACTTCCATTGTTCTCACCTTTTTCCATTCTGTACTCAGTCTCTCCTGGTACTTCCTCACACAGGTCTCCTTCCCAAGCTCACTTACTCTCACCACCCTCTTCACCCCAACATTCACAATATATATATATATATATATATATATATATATATATATATATATATATATATATATATATATATATATATATATATATATATATATATATATTGGAAAGGACCACAATTTTGCGCGTGATCAAGTATATTCCTATGACCACAGGAAAATGAAACACGATAAGTTCCCAAGTGCACTTTCGTGTAATGATCACATAATCAGGGGAGATACAAGAAAGAAATATGTCAGTTGATATACAACGAAAAGACACAGAAGGACGCCATTTTGTAAATAAGTGACTGTTCAAGACAGACAACGAAAGTATCATAAACTTATTAAGTGGATGAGAAGGGGAATTGCTAACAAATTTTAACAACAATAAAGCCATCCAATTTGTATAGATCTTCACGAATATTAAGGTTATCATTCTTTGTGTATTTGATAATGGAAGATTCTACGATACTTCTTGTGATACTGGAGTTAGAGTTCATAGCTAAAAAGTCATTACTCCAGTCAATACAATGATCATAATTTCATACGTGATTAAACAAGGCATTTTATTCTTGTCCTGTTCTTATACTATATTCATGTTGTTTAAGTTTAACAGAAAGATCCTTACCAGTCTGACCAACATAAAATCTATCACAATTTCTACATGGCACTTTAGAAATGCATCCAGGAGAATTTTCTGGTGAGTTCTTGATTAAGATATACTTTATAATATCATTGTTGCTGAAGACAACATTTACATGAAAGGATTTTAAGCAACATGGGAAGCAAAGTGAAATTATTATTAAAAAGGAGAACTAAAAGATTCTTGGTGTCAATGGGAGGTTTGGGCTCAACTCTATAAAATGATTTCTTTGCTAACTTAAGGGATTTATCAATGAAAGATCTAGGGTAGTTTAACTTAGATCCAATAGAATATATCTTCTCAAACTCATCATCAATAAACTCTGGACTGCAAATTCGTAATGCCCTAAGGAACATAAATTGAAATGATGATAATTCAACTCTGTCATGTTGAGTAATAATGAATATATGAGCATACATTGGTGGGTTTTCTGTATATGCTAAACTTAAACTTGTTTCCTTGCCTATGGATCATGCAATCTGAAAATGGTAACATACCATTATTTTCATTTTCTACAGTAAATTTGATGGAAGGTACTAAATTGTTAAGTAAGGTGAGAAATATTTGTAAGTTTTTATTTGTTGGTCAAACACAAAGAACATCATCTACATACCTAAACCAAATTGCATTAGAAAGTAAGATATCCTTTAGTAATTTTGTTTCAAAAAATTCCATATAAAGATTACTTAGTTCAGATGAAAGAGGGTTACCCATTGCCATACCAAATTTTTGAGCATAATAATCTCCATTGACTTGAAATACACAGTCTTTTATTCACAATTTTATCAGTTCAATAGAAACAGACTTTGAAACAGGTAAATAAATACCATCCAAAACATCAAATAAATTTTCTAAAAGGTCATCAACTGGAAGTTTTGTGAAAAGTGAGGAAACATCAAAGCTAACTAGTTTGAAATCAAAATTAACATTGATATTGTTAAGCTTGTTAACTAAATCTACATTGTTCATGATATTAGAATTTGATATCTTACCCACTAAAGGGCGTAATAAAGAAACTAACCATTTTGACAATTTATATGTGATGGAGCCTACTGAACTCACTATAGGACTTGCTGGAAAATTTTGTGTATGTGTTTTGATAAGTCCATACATATATGGCAATGAAGGGGACAAAGACGACAAACTTTAGATAAGAGAACCATTACCTTTCGCAACAATGGGACAAGAATAAAATACCTTGTTTAATCACGTTTAACATTATGATCCTTGTATTGATTGGAGTAATGCCGTCTCAGTTATTAACTCTATTAACACGAAAAATATCATTGAATCTTTAAATATTAAATACTCAAAGAATAATAACCTTAATATTAGTAAAGGTCTATAAAAATTGGATAGCTTTATTGTTGATAAGATTTGTAAACAATTCCCCTTCTTGTCCACATAATAAGTTTATGATACGCTCGTTGTCTGCCAGAACAGCCAACACAGACAACGAGCATAAAGCCATCTCAGTTATCAACTCTACCTAGAATACAACGAAAAATATCACTGTATCTTCTGTTATTAAATACACAAGGAATTATAACCTTTTTCTCCACATAGTAAGTCTATGATACGCTCGTTGTCTGTCTTGGACAATAACTTGTTTACCAAAAGGCGTCTTAGGTACGTCTCTTCGTTGTATGTCAACGGGCTTATATTTCTTTTTTGAATCTTCCCTGATAATGTGATTATTACACGAAAGTGCACTTGGTAACTTACCGTGTTTCATTTCCCCGTGAATTCCTAGGAATATAGTAGATCACGCGAATAATGTGAGAGAGACCAAATTGGAAGTGGAAAGATGGAGTGAAAAAGATTTTGAGTGATCGGGGCCTGAACATGCAGGAGGGTGAAAGGCGTGCAAGGAATAAAGTGAATTGGAACGATGTGGTATACTGGGGTCGACGTGCTGTCAATTGCTTGAACCAGGGCATGTGAAGCGTCTGGGGTAAACCATGGAAAGTTCTGTGCGGCCTGGATGTGGAAAGGGAGCTGTGGTTTCGGTGCATTATTACATGACAGCTAGAGACTGAATGTGAACGAATGGGGCCTTTGTTGTCTTTTCCTAGCGCTACCTCGCACACATGAGGGGGGAGGGGGTTGTTATTCCATGTGTGGCGAGGTGGCGATGGGAATAAATAAAGGCAGAATGTATGAATTATGTACATGTGTATATATGAATATGTCTGTGTGTGTATATATATATGTATACATTGAGATGTATAGGTAGGTATATTTGCGTGTGTGGACGTGTATGTATATACATGTGTATTAGGATGGGTTGGGCCATTCTTTCGTCTGTTTCCTTGCGCTACCTCGCTAACGCGGGAGACAGCGACAAAGCAAAATAAATAAAAAATAAATATATAAATAAATAGATAAATATATTATCCCTGGGGATAGGGGAGAAAGAATACTTCCCACGTATTCCCTGCGTGTCGTAGAAGGCGACTAAAAGGGGAGGGAGCGGGGGGCTGGAAATCCTCCCCTCTCATTATTTTTTTTTTTAATTTTCCAAAAGAAGGAACAGAGAAGGGGGCCAGGTGAGGATATTCCCTCAAAGGCCCAGTTCTCTGTTCTTAACGCTACCTCGCTAATGCGGGAAATGGCGAATAGTTTGAAAAAAAAAGATAAATATATATATATATATATATATATATATATATATATATATATATATATATATATATATTATGCTTAATCGCCGTCTCCCGCGTCAGCGAGGTAGCGCAAGGAAACAGACGAAAGAATGGCCCAACCCATCCACATACACATGTATATACATGCACGTCCACACGCGCACATATACATGCCCATTCATTTCAACGTATACATACATATATATACATATATATATATATATATATATATATATATATATATATATATATATATATACATATATATATATATATATATATATATATATATATATATATATATATATTATCGTTGGGGATAGGGGTGAAAGAATCCCTCACACGCTTTCCTCGCGTGTCGTAGAAGGCGACTAGAGGGGACGGGAGCGGGGGGCCAGAAATCCTTTCCCTCCTTGTATTTTTTAACTTTCTAAAATGGGAAACAGAAGAAGGAGTCACGCGGGGAGTGCTCATCCTCCTCGAAGGCTCAGACTGGGGTGTCTAAATGTGTGTGGATGTAACCAAGATGTGAAAAAAGGAGAGATAGGTAGTATGTTTGAGGAAAGGAACCTGGATGTTTTGGCTCTGAGTGAAACGAAGCTCAAGGGTAAAGGGGAAGAGTGGGTTGGGAATGTCTTGGGAGTAAAGTGAGGGGTTAGTGAGAGGACAAGAGCAAGGGAAGGAGTAGCAGTACTCCTGAAACAGGAGTTGTGGGAGTACGTGATAGAATGTAAGAAAGTAAATTCTCGATTTATATGGGTAAAACTGACAGTTGATGGAGAGAGATGGGTGATTATTGGTGCATATGCACCTGGGCATGAGAAGAAAGATCATGAGAGGCAAGTGTTTTGGGAGCAGCTGAATGAGTGTGTTAGTGGTTTTGATGCACGAAACCGGGTTATAGTGATGGGTGATTTGAATGCAAAGGTGAGTAATGTGGCAGTTGAGGGAATAATTGGCATACATGAGGTGTTCAGTGTTGTGAATGGAAATGGTGAAGAGCTTGTAGATTTACGTGCTGAAAAAGGACTGGTGATTGGGAATACCTGGTTTAAAAAGCGAGATATACATAAGTATACGTATGTAAGTAGGAGAGATGGCCAGAGAGCGTTATTGGATTACGTGTTAATTGACAGGCGCGCGAAAGAGAGACTTTTGGATGTTAATGTGCTGAGAGGTGCAACTGGTGGGATGTCTGATCATTATCTTGTGGACGCTGAGGTGAAGATTTGTATGGGTTTTCAGAAAAGAAGAGTGAATGTTGGGGTGAAGAGGTTGGTGAGAGTAAGTGAGCTTGGGAAGGAGACTTGTGTGAGGAAGTACCAGGAGAGACTGAGTACAGAATGGAAAAAGGTGAGAACAATGGAAGTAAGGGGAGTGAGGGAGGAATGGGATGTATTTAGGGAATCAGTGATGGATTGCGCAAAAGATGCTTGTGGCATGAGAAGAGTGGGAGGTGGGTTGATTAGAAAGGGTAGTGAGTGGTGGGATGAAGAAGTAAGATTATTAGTGAAAGAGAAGAGAGAGGCATTTGGACGATTTTTGCAGGGAAAAAATGAAATTGAGTGGGAGATGTATAAAAGAAAGAGACAGGAGGTCAAGAGAAAGGTGCAAGAGGTGAAAAAGAGGGCAAATGAGAGTTGGGGTGAGAGAGTATCATTAAATTTTAGAGAGAATAAAAAGATGTTCTGGAAGGAGGTAAATAAAGTGCGTAAGACAAGGGAGCAAATGGGAACTTCAGTGAAGGGCGCAAATGGGGAGGTGATAACAAGTAGTGGTGATGTGAGAAGGAGATGGAGTGAGTATTTTGAAGGTTTGTTGAATGTGTTTGATGATAGAGTGGCAGATATAGGGTGTTTTGGTCGAGGTGGTGCGCAAAGTGAGAGGGTTAGGGAAAATGATTTGGTAAACAGAGAAGAGGTAGTAAAAGCTTTGCGGAAGATGAAAGCCGGCAAGGCAGCAGGCTTGGATGGTATTGCAGTGGAATTTATTAAAAAAGGGGGTGACTGTATTATTGACTGGTTGGTAAGGTTATTTAATGTATGTATGACTCATGGTGAGGTGCCTGAGGATTGGCGGAATGCGTGCATAGTGCCGTTGTACAAAGGCAAAGGGGATAAGAGTGAGTGCTCAAATTACAGAGGTATAAGTTTGTTGAGTATTCCTGGTAAATTATATGGGAGGGTATTGATTGAGAGGGTGAAGGCATGTACAGAGCATCAGAATGGGGAAGAGCAGTGTGGTTTCAGAAGTGGTAGAGGATGTGTGGATCAGGTGTTTGCTTTGAAGAATGTATGTGAGAAATACTTAGAAAAGCAAATGGATTTGTATGTAGCATTTATGGATCTGGAGAAGGCATATGATAGAGTTGATAGAGATGCTCTGTGGAAGGTATTAAGAATATATGGTGTGGGAGGCAAGTTGTTAGAAGCAGTGAAAAGTTTTTATCGAGGATGTAAGGCATGTGTACGTGTAGGAAGAGAGGAAAGTGATTGGTTCTCAGTGAATGTAGGTTTGCGGCAGGGGTGTGTGATGTCTCCATGGTTGTTTAATTTGTCTATGGATGGGGTTGTTAGGGAGGTGAATGCAAGAGTTTTGGAAAGAGGGGCAAGTATGAAGTCTGTTGGGGATGAGAGAGCTTGGGAAGTGAGTCAGTTGTTGTTCGCTGATGATACAGCGCTGGTGGCTGATTCATGTGAGAAACTGCAGAAGCTGGTGACTGAGTTTGGTAAAGTGTGTGAAAGAAGAAAGTTAAGAGTAAATGTGAATAAGAGCAAGGTTATTAGGTACAGTAGGGTTGAGGGTCAAGTCAACTGGGAGGTAAGTTTGAATGGAGAAAAACTGGAGGAAGTAAAGTGTTTTAGATATCTGGGAGTGGATCTGGCAGCGGATGAAACCATGGAAGCGGAAGTGAATCATAGGGTGGGGGAGGGGGCGAAAATCCTGGGAGCCTTGAAGAATGTGTGGAAGTCGAGAACATTATCTGGGAAAGCAAAAACGGGTATGTTTGAAGGAATAGTGGTTCCAACAATGTTGTATGGTTGCGAGGCGTGGGCTATGGATAGAGTTGTGCGCAGGAGGGTGGATGTGCTGGAAATGAGATGTTTGAGGACAATGTGTGGTGTGAGGTGGTTTGATCGAGTAAGTAATGTAAAGGTAAGAGAGATGTGTGGAAATAAAAATAGCGTGGTTGAGAAAGCAGAAGAGGGTGTTTTGAAATGGTTTGGGCACATGGAGAGAATGAGTGAGGAAAGATTGACCAAGAGGATATATGTGTCGGAGGTGGAGGGAACGAGGAGAAGTGGGAGACCAAATTGGAGATGGAAAGATGGAGTGAAAAAGATTTTGTGTGATCGGGGCCTGAACATACAGGAGGGTGAAAGGAGGACAAGGAATAGAGTGAATTGGATCGATGTGGTATACCGGGGTTGACGTGCTGTCAGTGGATTGAATCAGGGCATGTGAAGCGTCTGGGGTAAACCATGGAAAGTTGTGTCGGGCCTGGATGTGGAAAGGGAGCTGTGGTTTCGGGCATTATTGCGTGGCAGCTAGAGACTGAGTGTGAACGAATGGGGCCTTTGTTGTCTTTTCTTAGTGCTACCTCGCACATATGAGGGGGGAGGGGGAAGGTATTCCATGTGTGGCGAGGTGGCGATGGGAGTGAATGGGGGCAGACAGTGTGAATTGTGTGCATGGGTATATATGTATGTGTCTGTGTATGTATATATATGTGTACATTGAGATGTATAGGTATGTATATTTGCGTGTGTGGACGTGTGTGTGTATACATTGTGTATGGGTGTGGGTTGAGCCATTTCTTTCGTCTGTTTCCTTGCGCTACCTCGCAAACGCGGGAGAAAGCGACAAAGCAAAATAAAATCAAATATATATATATATATATATATATATATATATATATATATATATATATATATATATATATATATATATATATATATATATATATATTATCTATTTTGCTTTATCGCTGTCTCCCGCGTTAGCGAGTTAGCGCAAGGAAACAGACGAAAGAAATGGCTCAACCCACCCCCATACATATGTATATACATACATGTCCACACACGCACATATACATACCTATACATTTCAACATATACATATATATACACACTCAGACATATACATATATACGTTCAAATGTACATAATTCATATTGTCTGCCATTATTCATTCCCGTCGCCACCCCAACACACATGAAATGACAACCCCCTTCCCCCGCATGTGCGTGAGGTAGCGCTAGGAAAAGACAACAAAGGCCACATTCGTTCATACTCAGTCTCTAGTTGTCATGTATAATGCACCGAAACCACAGCTCCCTTTCCACATGCAGGCCCCACAAAACTTTCCATGGTTTACCCCATACGCTTCACATGCCCTGATTCAATCCATTGACAGCATGTCGACCCCGGTATACCACATCGTTCCAATTCACTCTATTCCTTGCACGCCTTTCACCCTCCTGCATGTTCAGGCCCCAATCGCTCAAAATCTTTTTCACTCCATCTTTCCACCTCCAATTTGGTCTCCCACTTCTCGTTCCCTCCACCTCTGACACATATATCCTCTTTGTCAGTCTTTCCTCACTCATTCTCTCCATGTGACCAAACCATTTCAAAACACCCTCTTCTGCTCTCTCAACCACACTCTTTTTATTACCACACATCTCTCTTACCCTTTCATTACTTACTCGATCAAACCACCTCACACCACATATTGCCCTCAAACATCTCATTTCCAGCACATCTACCCTCCTCCGCACAACTCTATCTATAGCCCTCGCCTCGCAACCATATAACATTGTTGGAACCACTGTTCCTTCAAACATACCCATTTTTGCTTCCCAGGATAATGTTCTCGACTTCCACACATTCTTTAACGCTCCCAGAACTTTCGCCCCCTCCCCCTATGATTCACTTCCGTTTCCATGGTTCCATCCGCTGCCAAATCCACTCCCAGATATCTAAAACACTTGATTTCCTCCAGTTTTTCTCCATCCAAATTTTAAACCCCAATTGACTTGTCCCTCAACCCTACTGTACCTAGTAACCTTGCTCTTATTCACAATGACTCAGCCTTCTTATTTCACACACTTTACCAAACTTAGGCATCAGCTTCTGCAGTTTCTCACCCGCATCAGCCACCAGCGCTGTATCATCAACTAACAACATCTGACTCACTTCCAAAGCTCTCTCATCCACAACAGACTGCATACTTGCCCCTATAACGCTTTTTGGCCATTTCTCTTACTTACATACGTATACTTATGTATATCTCTCTTTTTAAACCAAGTTTTCCCAATCACCAGTCCTTTTTCAGCACATAAATCTACAAGCTCTTCATCATTTCCATTTACAATACTGAACACCTCATGTACACCAATTATTCCCTCAACTGCCACATTACTCACCTTTGCATTCAAATCACCCATCACTATAACCTGGTCTCGTGCATCAAAACTACTAACACTCAGCTGCTCCCTAAACAATTGCCTCTCATGATCTTCTTCTCATGCCCAGGTGCATATGCACCAATAATCACCCATCATTCTCCATCCACTTTCTTACACTCTATCACATACTCCCACCACTCCTGTTTCAGGAGTAATGCTACTCATTCCCTTGGTCTTGTCCTCTCACTAACCCATGACTTTACTCCCAAGACATTCCCAAACCACTCTTCCCCTTTACCTTTGAGGTTTATTTCACTAACCCAAAACATCCAGGTTCCTTTCCTCACACATACTACCTATCTCTCCTATTTTATCATCTTGGTTACATATACACACATTTTCACACCCCAATCTGAGCCTTCGAGGAGGTTGAGCACTCCCCGCGTGACTACTTCTTCTGTTTCCCTTTTAGAAAGTTAAAATACAAGTAGGGGAGGGTTTCTAGCCCACCGCTCCCGTCCCCTTTAGTAGCCTTTACGACACGTGAGGAATGCGTGGGATGTATTCTTTCTCCCTTACCCTTTCATTACTTACTCGATCAAACCACCTCACACCACATGTCCTCAAACATCTCATATCCAACACATCCACCCTCCTCCGCAACCATATAACATTGTTGGAAGCACATGCAGGAGCATCTGCTCCACTAAAGCACCTCTCCTGTATAAACAAATCCACGGGCACCTTAAGTTGGTGTCATTCATTTCAGCATTGTGTATTGGTAATGCTTTGAGAAACCTTCGTGAGGCTACGCTTTGGATTCCTCCAAGAGCTACTGCTGGGGCAAGCTTCACTACCTGCATCCATATATGTTTTCGGATTCTTTTTCATGGGCCTTCGACGTGTATTCCCACATGTAGCCCAGGATGACCCACCACTCCAATCTAAACCTCAGGGAAGTTCTCGCGTCTGTGGATCGACCAACGCCCAACACGGAGCCATCTCGCTCTAGTGATCTTCATTTTCAAACACCATTTGGCGATCGTAGTTGTATCAGATTTACGTCATCTTAAGGATTTAGAATGTTGGTAAAGTTACTTAAATTCCTTTATCTCCTTCCGAATATCTCCATTGTCCATCTTACACAAAATTCTGTGATTATATCTTCTCCAGGATTTTAATGGCCAAGAAATAATTTTCAAGTTTTTTTTTTCCGCTTACTTCGAGTGCAAACCATCGTTCTCACTTCGTCATCGTTACTTATTACACTAAATGCAGTTTGACTTTGTTAATCATAGCTCGCCGCTACCCTAACATGAGATTTTCTCTTTAGTAGATTCTCATGAAATTAAAAACAGAGTGAGAAAGTTCCTCTAAAAACATTGCATTTGAAGTGGGAGCGGACGGTGGATGTTGCTTTACCAGGGAGCTGTATTGGTTCTTGAAACTCCTGTGGCCCGTGCTGGCTTTCAACACCCCTGTGGCCCGTGCTGGCTTTCAACACCCCTGTGGCCCGTGCTGGCTTTCAACACCCCTATGGCCCGTGCTGGCTTTCAACACCCCTATGGCCCGTGCTGGCTTTCAACACCCCCGTGGCCCGTGCTGGCTTTCAACACCCCCGTGGCCCGTGCTGGCTTTCAACACCCCTGTGGCCCGTGCTGGCTTTCAACACCCCTGTGGCCCGTGCTGGCTTTCAACACCTCTGTGTCCCGTGCTGGCTTTCAACACCCCTATGGCCCGTGCTGGCTTTCAACACCCCCGTGGCCCGTGCTGGCTTTCAACACCCCTGTGGCCCGTGCTGCTTTCAACACCCCCGTGGCCCGTGCTGGCTTTCAACACCCCTGTGGCCCGTGCTGGCTTTCAACACCCCTGTGGCCCGTGCTGGCTTTCAACACCCCTGTGGCCCGTGCTGGCTTTCAACACCCCCGTGGCCCGTGCTGGCTTTCAACACCCCTGTGGCCCGTGCTGGCTTTCAACACCCCTGTGGCCCGTGCTGGCTTTCAACACCCCTGTGGCCCGTGCTGGCTTTCAACACCCTTGTGGCCCGTGCTGGCTTTCAACACCCCTGTGGCCCGTGCTGGCTTTCAACACCCCTGTGGCCCGTGATGGCTTTCAACACATCTTGGGGCCTAGCTAATTTCCGACACCCCTCGTCGGAGGTCACACGGTTTGATTCTTTCTTTTCTTTTTTTTTGTCACATATGCACCTTGTTGTGAGGCTGCGAATGAACTCTAAGGGTAGCGATGCTCGGCTTATCGGAGCCGTTGGACCTGATACCGTATGAGGTGTGAATTATGACCGCTGGCAAGGAAGGCTGAGGAGCGTGCCGGCACGTCACTGTCCTGTGAATTATGACTGAGCGAGAAGGGTGGTGGAGCGAGGCAGGGATATCGCCCTACACTCTTTGAAAGATTTTCCGTGTCGAGGTATGGTCGTATATTATTGCATTCGTTGATTGTCATGAGGTGGATTTGGTATGACACTTAATTAACAATAGCAGTAGCCAACTGTGTGTGTGTGTGTGTGTGTTTTGAGGGGGGGTAAGGGCTGTGCCTTTGGCAAGGTGGAACTCTATTATGTGGTCAAGGGTTTAGCAGCTGCTTCCCTCTTGTAGAAGGTCTAGACTTTACAGGCAACGCCTCACTGCCGATCCATGGGGGCAAATTTGCACTTAAACTTGAGTTATTTAGCTGTGTTGTTTAAGGGGGAAAGTAAACGCTATCTGGAATTACAACAAAAGTGAAAATTAGTCATCTTGTATTCTTTACTGGCGACCATGTTCCTTTCACTTTCTTCCCCAACCTGCAAGTCAATTGCAAGTTGTTTTGCTTAACATTTTACCTGAGGTTAAGGGATTTCGGATACCTGCACTGCCCTCCATACCTATGCTCTTGACGTGTAAAGTTTCTTTATCTATCAGCGAACGTGTATATGTATTTTTGAGTCTACAAGACAGAAATTTCATTACTAAAAAGGTTAAACCAACGCACCTATTTTTACGTTGAAGCGTTTTATATAAATGTTCACTTTATAGGATCATATAAATAATATTTCGTTGTACTTGATTTTAGATATCTATTCTTCTGGTCACAAGCTTCATCGAGTGTATTTCTGATCACAGTCCTTGTCCAATTATATCAAAAAGTTTCTTGTGGTCTGATCTGCTAGTTTAGACAGCTTAGTCCTAACGAAACGTAACTAACGTACAGGATTTGTTCTCAGAAACATGTTTGACAATTTCTTCTCTTGCAGAATAAATGCAAGTCAAGATTACATTTGCAATTTTGACACCTCCGGAAGAGCATTCTACTTCTTTGCTAGTATAATGGCTCAGCCTTCGTATCATGCACTGTTGCCCGTTGTACACTCGGTAAAAACAGTATTTTCCCAGATGGGTCCGATAAATTTAGAAATGATCAATAAGACTCGTGTTGTCTCGGTAGGGTTGGTGAGCATGAATGTGATACAAATTTCCTAGAAATCATGGTAGCCTTTCTTTATGGTATTTTCATCAAAATGTGAAAACAGCATAAGATTTGTTATGGTAAATAACAGGTTATGTCCTGAGTAATCGATGTATTACAATATGAAAGCAGGGCTGCCAATGTGAGACCAGACCAATGAGCATTTCTCAAAATCCTTCGTCCGTAGTATCAAACTGTTTCGCACAAGAAAGTGTTATGATTTTTTTTTTTTTTTACCATGTGTACATGAGATGGGCTAAAGTTTGTTCCAGACATTGTTAGAGTTGTTCAATTAGTTATATCTGTTGGATGTGTAGCACCACTTAAAAGTTATTCTCTGCAGTTAATTCACAATCGTTTACTTCCCCATCTTATTTATTGCTACGGGTTTCCGGGTCAGGATTGAGTCCTTCTCCTACACATATTTTCAAGAACTCATTACCTAATGGGTGACTCACAAAGTTACTTTAAACAACTTTGAATCTATGTTGATGTACCATGATGTACAGAACATCTAATTTTTCAAAGTTTTGTCTTAAAACGAGGTTTACCTCAGATTTTGCAGAAATTAGATGAGCATGTGGAAATGTCACATAAAATGTTTAAACTAACGTTTTTGTTTTGTGTTATTGCGTAGAAGCTTACGCTATGGGGAAAGGCAAACATTGAGGAAAGGTTTATATTTAGCAGTAACCGCTGACCTTGACAACGCTGAGCCCAACTCTCATTTATTTTCATGAAAGATAATTGACAGAATCTCGCCAGATGTGACAACTGCAGGAAAGCTTCTTAAAGCTAATACAACCATAAAGTGATCGTCAAAGTCACTGTAACTTTCAATGTCGGACTATATGATAAATGTATATGATTTCATGTGTCACTAACCATTTTCCTACTTACCACTCGTATTAATAAACTGGTTTAGAGCCTTACCTCCCGGTGATGACGATATGCACTTTACATGATAATTTTGTGATTAATTCTAGATTTTTGTACATATATGTATTATTGCCGGTGATATAGAGCAAAAAAGCAGTGGAAAGCTTTTCCAAACATATTTTTTTCTTATGCAGGAATTGTTTTGAATATACGTTGTGCAGTCAATTTTATAAATGAAATATCTAGATTTATTGCAGATCTTTTTTCATTATCGTAATTATCGTAATTTTTGTGTATATTTTGACTTGAAGATTCGTCAAGCCTTTGTATCCCCTGAGGTCAAAGCACTCTTCTTTTTCATGAATCAAGTTTCGATTAATTTTTTGGTCACCTTTAAAGCCAAAGCTAATTATTTAGAATAAGAGATTATATTTGTATTGATAGAAACTGATAGAGTATGATGTTATAAACGTGAGAATTATAAGACAAATAACACATTTCACCAGCGTAGAAACTGACTGTATGATTCATATCAAATTTAGCCTAATGAAGATGAAAAGTACTTTCTTTCTAGATACTGTAAAGTAATTTATCAGATCATGTCTAGTTGCATTAATCTTAGACTTTACACTATTGTGTGTCCTGATAATCGTACAGGTACACCAGTGCAGGAGTGAGTTGCCAGACGTCAATCAGTGGCCGCTGCCGCTACGCAACGTGAGAACACTTGCCACTATATCAGGTACTTGCAAACTTTTTTTTTGTATGGCAAAGTTTCATGAGTATATGTTATTTAGTAGTGTGATAGATTAGTGTGGAATTTTGAAAACGGGAGCTGTGTGATGAATTCCTTCGCCGGGTGTGGTTGGGACCAGAGGGTGATAAGGCAAAACTGAAGAGGTTTTGCAATAACTTTAGTTTGACGCAAAGCATAGTGGTTATTGATATTATTAACCGAGTGCTGTGAGAAATGAATTAATTAGCCAAGTATGGAATAAGGATACCACTGTGCATGAGTTTACCGCGACCAGACTGTCTATCAGCTTTTTCATGCATGTCGTAAAGGAATGTATAGGAATTAAGACCTTTTTCAGTATGATTATATATTAGGTCATCCACTTTTGTCAGTCATTTTACATTAAGATTTAAGTAGGGGTAAGTGCCTTGATGTGCGTCTTTTGTTACAACCAGTATATATACTGACCATATTTAAGTTTGTATTGTCACTGTGAGACGCAGTAATTGACAGCTGACAGAATTTCTCTTGTTCTGTCATGTGTAACTATTCTTGTCTGGGGTTTGTCTCGGATATACTATACTTAGAAAACTTTGCACACTTTATATTTTAAGATTTTCACAAGGCTCTCTTGCTTGCTTGTACATCTTTTGTGACTGTGGTTCTATATGGTTGAAAATGCTATGCAGTACAGTAAGATTAGTTTTAGGGAGTAAAGTAAGATAGTTTTTAGGAAAAAGTATCAGAAAGAGGGTGTGAGTACCGTACTTGATAGATTTTTGATAAAACTGTTACCCTTGGATACCTTCATGCACTAGAGATGATACAGAACTTGGTATTTTAAGTGTGTTGCTTTCTTCACCCATAATTTTAAGTCTTCACAAGATAAACTCACAAGATAAACAGAGCTTTGGATTAGAGAGAAAATGTGTTTGGTGTAAGAGCACTATATCAACAGTTCAAAGTTTAAAGAATCAAACTACCTTTCGTCAAAATCTCATTTTGTAGAGGGAGCAGAGTTAATGTGAGAATGTCCTGCAGACAGTCATAGATAGACACCCACCTGATTCATTTTTATATTGTTGCATTTTGTTTCTTCTAAATTCAGTTTACAAACTGACTGATGGTGTATTGAGAATAGTATAAGTAGCCCGCTGGCTATGGTTTGGCTAATTTTCATTATTAATGATGAAACCCACACATCTGGATGCCCTCACACATCTAGTGAATCCAAGTCTTTTAAATATGACAGGAATTCAGATATTTGTAAGAATAAAGGGATTGAAATGTTGCATGTTGGGATCTGTCCGACACAGGGTCAGATTCTTATATATATATGTATATATATATATATATATATTTTTTTTTTTTTTTTTTTTTTTATACTTTGTCGCTGTCTCCCGCGTTTGCGAGGTAGCGCAAGGAAACAGACGAAAGAAATGGCCCAACCCCCCCCATACACATGTACATACACACGTCCACACACGGAAATATACATACCTACACAGCTTTCCAAGGTTTACCCCGGACGCTTCACATGCCTTGATTCAATCCACTGACAGCACGTCAACCCCTGTATACCACATCGCTCCAATTCACTCTATTCCTTGCCCTCCTTTCACCCTCCTGCATGTTCAGGCCCCGATCACACAAAATCCTTTTCACTCCATCTTTCCACCTCCAATTTGGTCTCCCTCTTCTCCTCGTTCCCTCCACCTCCGACACATATATCCTCTTGGTCAATCTTTCCTCACTCATCCTCTCCATGTGCCCAAACCACTTCAAAACACCCTCTTCTGCTCTCTCAACCACGCTCTTTTTATTTCCACACATCTCTCTTACCCTTACGTTACTTACTCGATCAAACCACCTCACACCACACATTGTCCTCAAACATCTCATTTCCAGCACATCCATCCTCCTGCGCACAACTCTATCCATAGCCCACGCCTCGCAACCATACAACATTGTTGGAACCACTATTCCTTCAAACATACCCATTTTTGCTTTCCGGGATAATGTTCTCGACTTCCACACATTTTTCAAGGCTCCCAAAATTTTCGCCCCCTCCCCCACCCTATGATCCACTTCCGCTTCCATGGTTCCATCCGCTGACAGATCCACTCCCAGATATCTAAAACACTTCACTTCCTCCAGTTTTTCACCATTCAAACTCACCCCCCAATTGACTTGACCCTCAACCCTACTGTACCTAATAACCTTGCTCTTATTCACATTTACTCTTAACTTTCTTCTTCCACACACTTTACCAAACTCCGTCACCAGCTTCTGCAGTTTCTCACATGAATCCGCCACCAGCGCTGTATCATCAGCGAACAACAACTGACTCACTTCCCAAGCTCTCTCATCCCCAACAGACTTCATACTTGCCCCTCTTTCCAAGACTCTTGCATTTACCTCCCTAACAACCCCATCCATAAACAAATTAAACAACCATGGAGACATCACACACCCCTGCCGCAAACCTACATTCACTGAGAACCAATCACTTTCCTCTCTTCCTACACGTACACATGCCTTACATCCTCGATAAAAACTTTTCACTGCTTCTAACAACTTGCCTCCCACACCATATATATATATATATATATATATATATATATATATATATATATATATATATATTTGTTTATGTATTTATTTTGCTTTGTCGCTGTCTCCCGCGTTTGCGAGGTAGCGCAAGGAAACAGACGAAAGAAATGGCCCAACCCACCCCCATACACATGTATATACATACACGTCCACACACGCAAATATACATACCTATACATCTCAATGTACACATATATATACACACACAGACATACATATATACCCATGCACACAATTCACACTGTCTACCTTTATTCATTCCCATCGCCACCTCGCCACACATGGAATACCATCCCCCTCCCCCCCCATGTGTGTGAGTTAGCGCTAGGAAAAGACAACAAAGGCCCCATTCGTTCACACTCAGTCTCTAGCTGTCATTCAATAATGCCCGAAACCACAGCTCCCTTTCCACATCCAGGCCCCACACAACTTTCCATGGTTTACCACAGGCGCTTCACATGCCCTGATTCAATCCACTGACAGCACGTCAACCACGGTATACCACATCGATCCAATTCACTCTATTCCTTGCCCGCCTTTCACCCTCCTGCATGTTCAGGCCCCGATCACTCAAAATCTTTTTCACTCCATCTTTCCACCTCCAATTTGGTCTCCCACTTCTCCTCGTTCCCTCCCCCTCTGACACATATATCCTCTTGGTCAATCTTTCCTCACTCATTCTCTCCATGTGCCCAAACCATTTCAAAACACCCTTTTCTGCTCTCTCAACCACGCTCTTTTTATTTCCACACATCTCTCTTACCCTGACATTACCTACTCGATCAAACCACCTCACACCACACATTGTCCTCAAACATTTCATTTCCAGCACATCCACCCTCCTGCGCACAACTCTATCCATGGCCCACGCCTCGCAACCATACAACATTGTTGGAACCACTATTCCTTCAAACATACCCATTTTTGCTTTCCTAGATAATGTTCTCGACTTCCACACATTCTTCAAGGCTCCCAGGATTTTCGCCCCCTCTCCCACTCCATGATTTACTTCCGCTTCCATGGTTCCATCCGCTGCCAGATCCACTCCCAAAAATATCTAAAACACTTTATTTCCTCCAGTTTTTCTCCATTCAAACTTACCTCCCAATTGACTTGATCCTCAACCCTACTGTACCTAATAACCTTGCTCTTATTCACATTTACTCTTAACTTTCTTCTTTCACACACTTTACCAAACTCAGTCACCAGCTTCTGCAGTTTCTCACATGAATCAGCCACCAGTACTGTATCATCAGCGAACAACAACTGACTCACTTCCCTAGCTCTCTCATCCCCAACAGACTTCATACTTGCCCCTCTTTCCAAAACTCTTGCATTCACCTCCCTAACAACCCCATCCATAAACAAATTAAACAACCATGGAGACATCACACACCCCTGCCGCAAACCTACATTCACTGAGAACCAATCACTTTCCTCTCTTCCTACACGTACACATGCCTTACATCCTCGATAAAAACCTTTCACTGCTTCTAACAACTTGCCTCCCACACCATATATTCATAATACCTTCCACAGAGCATCTCTATCAACTCTATCATATGCCTTCTCCAGATCCATAAATGCTCCATACAAATCCATTTGCTTTTCTAAGTATTTCTCACATACATTCTTCAAAGCAAACACCTGACCCACACATCCTCTACCACTTCTGAAACCACACTGCTCTTCCCCAATTTGATTCTCTGTACATACCCTCCCATATAATTTACCAGGAATACTCTACAAACTTATACCTCTGTAATTTGAGCACTTACTCTTATCCCCTTTGTTTACCTTCGAATCTTAACATTGTAGGAATTTGTCCATTGGAGTGCATCTCGGTTACAACAAAAAATACTCCATTACAAGATCCCACATATCATATGTAGCTTTCAAACAGGCACTTATCTTCTTGTTCTTATGTTGGTGGTGTATTATGCTGCTTTATATTTATCCAACTTCCTGTTTTCCCTCTCCCTCATAGATTACAATTATTAGGTATTTGATATGGAAAGAGAAGTTCTTGTTAGGTGAAAATGGAAAATCCTACCCTCTTAAATCATTCTTTATGGAAGGAACCAGTTTCATGAAAGTAAAAGAGAGATCTTAAACTTAGAAATTGCATATCTTCTTTCTGATACAACACCCATATCACCTTTTTACTGTAGAAGTGTCAGAGGTATATTTAATCGAAGATGCATGAGAAATTTATCAGAGTTATGAAAGTGATGAAAATATTTTTGCCTGTTACAGGATTAACACATTTGAAAAGGATGAATATATTTACCCTTGTAGCATGTAATTTTAGAAAAAGAAGAGCAATGTTGGATATTTCACAGTTTTGTGCCAGAACTTTTGAAAGATTTCCAATGAAATCATTAAGTTTAACCACAAATGCTACTCTTCTTTCAAAAAATTGTCGTGAGTTACTGGTTATGTCTTCTGCATCTGTTAGTACATCCCCCAGACACTTCAGCAGGTTAGTTTCTCTCAGTAAGAAATGTATTAGACTTAATTAGATTATGGTATATACAGCTGTCCAGTCATTCATCAGTAGTTTAGCAATACAGTTTGATCATTTGTTAGTTTCAGTATTTGTATGTTATGTTTAGTATTATGAGTGAGTTTTATGTACAGGTAGTCTTTGGGCTGTAAATGAGGTATCCAAGTAAGCAACTGATGTAAAAACTGGCATCATTTTAGATCAAAGATGTCAACTTTTGTCAGTGGACAATAACGATCCTTATAATATATAATACAGGGCAGACTTTGTAGTGTTGATTATCTGGGGTTTCCGGGATAGAATGGAGGATATGGTCACCCCCAACATGTTTATGTTGTTATAGGGTTGAATAATAGTGTATTGAATTTGAACAGTAGGAAATGAGTGAAACTTAGGAAGAGATATTGAGGAAATCACATCTTAGCTGATTGCTAAAGTTGTGGATCATGCTAAGTCATTGATTAAACACATAGAAAGAAAGACCTGAATCAGTTATGTGGTAGATCTTAATGTTTATGCAAGTGAAGCTTTTTATTTAGCAGTGTGGTCATAAAAGAAGTAAGCCATTGCTTAGATGTGTTTAACATAGACATTCAGACTTAGAGAGTTGTCCTACGGTTTATGGCCTGGTGAAAACTTTGTAAGCTTGACCAGCTAACACAAGCAAAACATGGCACAATCAAGGCCATCTTAGCAAAGAAGAAAAAAATTTAGAGAAAGATATTTGAATTGATGCAGGGATAGCAAAGTGTTGTGAATCTCACTATTAAAGGGGGAATGGTTATAAGGAGAGAAAATTAAGAAAATTCAATAGCTTTATTGTTTAAGGAAAGAAGATATCATGGTGGTCAATCCTATTTTGGTCCTTCTAACAAACTATAGGAAACAGCAGCCCGATGTTTGCTGTTGGACCAAACCTTGGTGGCAGACAACTCATGAGAGCAGTGACCATAAAAATACTGTACCTGGAGAACAAGCAAACAAAAGGGAAAGTTGCAGAGAGGTGTTGTCTGTAGAAATAATGAAATGGAGGGCTTATGGTTTCACCCTTGCTAATAGGGAGGTGGAATGAGAACTAACCCATGAGCAGTACTCCACACTAGCACAGATTAAACTCTTGTGGGTATGGAAAATGTGCTTACAAGAAAAATTACAGCACCTATATAGGACCCCTTGCTCTTGGGAAGCAGTCTTTGTAATGCTGATTATTTGGGGTTTCCAGTATAGAATGAGGATATGGTCATAACCACCATGTTTACATCATTACAGGGTTGAATTATAGTATTTTGAAATTGGACAGTAGGAAATTAGTGACATTTAGAGATATAGGGAGATATTACATCTTAATAAGAATGAATTCAACAAAATTATTGCTTCCCCAGTCTGAGATGCTGCTTAGGTTTGAATTGAGAGGGGAAATTTGTTCCGTATGAAAAAGAGTGTATTAAAATGTGGGAGCAAGGGAAAATGAGTTGATTTGTAGTGAAATCAACAGCATAAGAGTTGTGAGGATTAGAAGTTGGTGAGGGATCATTTATGGGGAGAACAATGGCAGTGGGCAATATGACAGAACTAGGAGGAACACTGGTGTTGATAGGGTAAGATGGAGAAGTGGCTCTGTCAGTGTCTACAACAGTTGAATGCCTCGAGAGGAAGATATTCATCAGGGAACAAAGAGAAGCAGAGGAAACAAAGGAAAGAAATTTAGAGTAAAGACTTGAGTCACACCCTATTAAATGGTTTCCAGATGTTGAGGTTCATGACAAAAGTTTCACCAAAATCCTTGGGGTGAATCACATTGTTGAGATCACAAGTGGACCAGGCATTGCAGAAAGAAGCGTTTGGGACTGTAAATGCTTGAGGAAGCATGAGGTGATGAGAGTTTCAAAGACTAGAGACAGCATAAGTGAAGTCAGTGAGCCAGTATTTGAAAGGGTGAGAAACATCTTTATAAGGGATGGGTTATACTAAGGCATGCTTCTAAGAATAAGGAAGGTCTTGGTTTTTAGACAGAGATGAAATAGGCAAGCAAGGATCAGAGCTAGGACACAAGGAGGTATGCATTCTGGGCCATGCATCTTACTGAGTTGTAGCTGGGTAATAACACAAGATCCTGCTTGAAGAAAAAAAGAAATGGTGACAGTTTCAGTAAGAGGAGATTTAAGAGGAGTAAATGCAGAATTACTGAAAATTGAATTAGAGGAATAAAATGCACCAAAAAGAGTGGCTTTATCAGTTGGAGAATTAAATAAAGATTGATCAGGTCAGAAGAAAGGAAAGGCTTTTTTACAGAGCTATTACCGATGCTTTTGTATAAGGACTAGAAAGATTACAAATTACAAACTTTCATTTATGAAGGGGAAAAGATAATGATATTGATAACGAAGATAGAATATAGTATAGTACTGTTCAGTAATTGACTAATAGTGCAGAGGTGGTTTAACTATATACTATATGCTAAATGATAGGTTGGTGAAGATGAGGTAGTTTGGTTGGTAGAATGAGAAGAGGTGGCAGTCAGTAAGAGAAAGGAAATGTGTTGAGTCAATCTTTGGGGGCTAGAGATATTTTAGATGTGTGAATTGGAAGCATATTTTTGTTTCAGGATCGATGTATGAATGGTGACATAATAGTACAACATGTTGAGTCAGTTTAGCATGGACGTATTAAGAGATGTAGTAATATGAAAGGCTGTTCACTTAGCATATAAACATAAATGAAGGATTTGTGAGTCAGCTGAGGAGCAGGTTGCACATGAACCACCCCATGTATAGAGGAATTGAGTAGTAGATAGATAGATATAGGTAATTTAATTTCTGCTTTCATCATGGTACTTTTTCCATGTTGACAGGAATCCAGCTTTTCTAAATTTAATAGTCACTTATCCTCCCAAATGTTTTAGAAATGTCTGCGTGTAATTCAGTAAATCTGTTGTAGTTATTACAGTATTTTGGGCAAGTTCCTCTGAAGTTTTGAAGTGTGACACCAACTTACTTATTTTGAAATTGATGTGCACAAATTATAAAGGAGCATGTGTGTTTCTAGTCAACAAATAATTCTTTTGCTTTCATTATTCTTTCTTTTATCCAATTTTCTTTTATATGTGGGATAAACACTCAGAATTAGGTGAATTAATAAGTAATGATCCAATTGCTTAAAATCTCACCATTGAAGATAAGATCCTTCCATTAATCAAAACTTCCATCACACCATCACATTTATTCTTACCATAAACAGATTCATATGTCATATTATATACCATGACGATTTTCAGCTTATCAAGTTCACCTGGTACAATCCTTCCTTTGGATGTTATGTATTGTTTTATGCTTGTATCCTCAGCATACCTAGTTTACTCTGTGCAAGTAGTGCTTGTTACCTGTACTAATGCTATTATTTTATCGATATAATTTAGTCACTCTTTGACAAAAGAAGTCCAAATGCCTTAAATATTTTTAACTTAACATTATTGTTCCTTATGAGTTAATTGTTGCCAGTCAAGTTTTTAGGCTACTGTAGTTTGATATCAAGTAAGAGTGATGATGATATAGCTTGAATAGATTCTCATCATGATAATATTAAGCAGTCCTTTCTCTGAATGTATAAATTGTTTCAAGGAATTTTGACAAGAAAATTTTTCTCAAGTAACCTCCCATGAAGCCAAGATTAGAATTATTTTTCAAGTTTGCACTTTAGATCCCATGAATATGGTTTTAGAACAAAAGAATAGCAAAAAAAAATTTGGAATATATGAATCATATGCATTCTTTCACCAAAATCAATGCAGAATTGAAAAGCTAGATTTGAGTTTTGTGTTTTGGCTAGTTTAGTTAGTAGTTAGCAACCATTTTAGGTCCTAGGCATTAGTATACCTAAAGATTTAACTGTTGTCAGAAACATATCTTTTGCTGTCTATTGAGGGTATAGTTTTGATGTTATATAGGCATAGGGAATGCAGAAAGGTGTGAAAGCCAGTAACTCTTGGTGTTCTTACCTTTGCATGCAGTAAACCTTAGGAGAAGCTGATTTAGTTCATATCATTGTAATGTTTTAGGCGTAATTGTGATACCAACTCAAGACATGGTCCTTTCCTCACGTGCTACATAATAATTTCATCTTATAGAATTTATATAACCTCCTATTCTTCCTCATTCATCTTCACCTATACTAGGTGAAGACTGGTATGATCATGGCCCATGATTATAGAGGACATAGTATGACTGAAAAGTTTGAAAAACTCATATTTTGAGGAGCATGACAAACTCCCAAGTTTGATAATTTCATGAGACCATGCTTTAAACATGGAGCTGTATGCTGCCTTAATATTCAGCTATACTGTGTTTTTGGAAATTTGGATATTTCATTAAATAGCTGATTTAGGAGAAGCCCTGAGTTACAAATTCTTTCATTAAATGTAGGATTTTAGTACCAAGAATTTTGACTCAAAGAAAAGCTTAGTAACCAGTACGGGTTTTGAGAACTTTAAAAGGATTCGCAGAAATATTTTCTTTTCATATTTCATTCATAAAACTGAAATAATTAACATTATTTAATATCCTTTGTATTTTTTCTGCTGTTGAATTCTGATCCACCACTTTCATTTATACCTACAGATCATTCAACATGAGTTCTCAACATGAACTACCCCTAGACACACCTATACTGTATCTCAAGAGTGAAGAAGCCTTTGCTGGCCTTACTGCCCGTGAACGTCATTATGCACATCACCTTTCTAGGGCGTCATGGTGGGGTGGTTTTATAGTCTTATGTCAGACCTCCCCTGAGAGCCCCTTGATATTCAGCCTGTTGACTCGAGTCTTCAGGTCACAACCTATTGATACCCTACAAGAAATAGCCATAGAGAAAGCAGGCTTCACAGAGGATGAGTTTAAATCACTCTTGATCTACTATTCTGGTCTAGCATACAATATGGGGAATTATTTAGGTTTTGGTGATAGAAAGTTTATTCCTAGTGTGAGCCGGGAGAAGTTAGAAACTCTGATAAAAGCTTCTAAGGCAAATCTTGAGGCACCAGATGTAATTCAGAAGTATCTGAATCAGGCTTTAGGACCATCATATGATTTACAGGAAAACAAAAGGTTCCTTGGTATGCCTCCTTCTGGAGTCACAATGTATTTCACACCAAACTGTACACAAGAGGATGCTGAACTAGCCAAGGAATATATGGCTTCAAAGAACATTGAAGCATGGAATAATCGTTTGCTGAAATATGAAAAAAATGGTCAAACTATGTATGACATTCGAATAGCTTCTATTGAACAGGGACATGCTGAAGATATTACAGTTGATTGTGAGGAATTTCAGGGCCACAAGTTTTGTGTGAGTAGGGGGGACTATTCTTTTTTCCTTCAGAAGATGATTGAAGAACTCCAGCTAGCAAAAGATTACACTGCCAGTGATGTTGAGATTCGGATGCTTGACAAGTACATTGAGTGTTTTAGCAAGGGATCAGTAAAAGCTCACAAGGATGGATCAACCTTTTGGGTGAAGAATAAGTCCCCAGCAGTTGAAACATATATGGGCTTCATTGAGGTTTACAGAGACCCAGTAAATCAGCGTGCTGAATTTGAATCTTTTGTTGCAGTTGTAAACAGAGAGCAATCTCGAAAGTTTGATACTCTTGTAGCCCGAGCTGAGAAGGAGTTTTTACCTCTTCTTCCATGGGGTAAAGATTTTGAAGAGGATGTATTTATGCGACCAGATTTTTCTTCATTAGATATATTGACTTTTGCATCATCTGGACTACCTATTGGCATTAACATCCCAAATTACAAGGATGTAAAAGAAGAGCAGGGTTTTAAGAATGTGAGTTTGACTAATGTCATGGCTGCACGTACTGGTATAAAAGGTGGTCCATTCCTTTCCGAAGCAGATCATGCATTACGGGAAAAGCATGGGGCTTTGGCCTTGGAAATCCAGGTAGGGCTTCATGAACTTCTTGGACATGGTTGTGGAAAGTTCCTTCGACGCAAAGATGATGGATCTCTTAATTTTGATCCAGTAAAAATGAAGAACCCATACACGGGGGATAAAGTGTTGTTTTATGAAAAAGGAGAAAATTACAATTCACGTTTCACCAACTTAGCCAGCGCTTATGAGGAATGCAGAGCTGAAACTGTAGCACTGTACCTAGGACTTGTTGATGACATTCTTGATGTCTTTGGAGTGCTTGCTGAAGACCGTGAGAATGTAAAGTATGTTTCATGGTTGGATATGATGTATGCAGGCCTTAGGGGTTTAGAAATGTATCAGCCTAGCCAAGGAAAATGGGGTCAGGCTCATTCTCAAGCACGTTATGTAATCTTGCGAGTTGCTCTAGAGGCTGGGCAAGGGTTAGTTAACATCACCCAAACAACTGGTAGTGATGGTCTACCTGATCTACGTCTCACCCTTGACAAGACCAAAATCCATACTGTTGGACACAAGGCTATGGGGGATTTTCTGAGCAAACTTCAGGTATACAGATCAATGGGTGATTCAGAATCAGGTCGAGCTATGTTTGAGAAGTACTCCGAGGTACCACTAGATGGTCCATTTCCTTTCAGTAAGTGGCATGAGATTGTAGTGAGGAAACGTAGACCACGCATGATTCTAGCTATGCCCAACACTCGCATAGTGGGAGAAGATATTGAGCTTGTGTCGTATACTGAAGCAATAGACTGTGTAACAAAATCTTGGGTTGATCGCTTCTCCTCAGAGGAATATGATGCTATAGAATGTGCTCTAACAGCCTTTGCTAGAGGCTGGACAGAATGATGTATAAATAATGTGTACCATTATCGTCAAAATTTTATTAAATTTTTTCCTCACACACACTGCTGATTGTTTACTTGGATTATTCTTGGAATGTTGTATAAAGTTATTGGTTTACAGTGGTATTTTAATATAAAAGTAGTTTGTATTTTTTTATACTTAAAATAATGTTTTCCCAAAATGAAATGAAAAATCCACTTGTTCCTATTTCATTAGATAATTGAATTTTTTTTCGTGAAATGTGATTTTAGTGTTTTCTCCTGTAGGTATATCATTAGCATGTATAACAGTATTTGATACAAGATAATGTTGATACAAAATACCTTTGTTCCTGAGGACCATTTTATTAAATTTTTATGGAAACCATGTCAAGTCTGTATCTTGATTCCTTTAAACAGAAAATGGGTAGATTATGTTTTACTAAAGATACTTATCCTTGCCTTTTAACAGTTCAAACATATCCAGAGGGTATTACCAGACTGAATGCACAAGGTTACACCCTAAGTGAAAAGTCATCTTAGGCGAGGCTGTATCATTGAGAGTATAGTTTTGTCAAAGAACCCACTCTAAAGGAGTCTTAATTTCCCTGCAACTGGATGTAATGCAGCCTTAGGCTGCAGGAATCTTAAGAAGGGTCCTGGGTAACACCATGACTCTTCCACAGAAATTAGTATCAGGTTAAATATATTTTTTTTTATTATACTTAACCACCGTCTCCTGTGTTGGCGAGGTAGCGCAAGGAAACAGACGAGGAATGGCCCAACCCATCCACATACACATGTATATACATAAACGTCCACAGACGTGCATATACATACATATACATTTTACTGTAAGCATATATAAACATACACAGCAAAATAAAGATTTTTTTTTTCTTTTTTAAACTTTGTCGCTGTCTCCCGCGTTTGCGAGGTAGCGCAAGGAAACAGACGAAAGAAATGGCCCAACCCCCCCCCCCCCCATACACATGTATATACATACGTCCACACACGCAAATATACATACCTACACAGCTTTCCATGGTTTACCCCAGACGCTTCACATGCCTTGATTCAATCCACTGACAGCACGTCAACCCCGGTATACCACATCGCTCCAATTCACTCTATTCCTTGCCCTCCTTTCACCCTCCTGCATGTTCAGGCCCCGATCACACAAAATCTTTTTCACTCCATCTTTCCACCTCCAATTTGGTCTCCCTCTTCTCCTGGCTCCCTCCACCTCCGACACATATATCCTCTTGGTCAATCTTTCCTCACTCATCCTCTCCATGTGCCCAAACCACTTCAAAACACCCTCTTCTGCTCTCTCAACCACGCTCTTTTTATTTCCACACATCTCTCTTACCCTTACGTTACTCACTCGATCAAACCACCTCACGCCACACATTGTCCTCAAACATCTCATTTCCAGCACATCCATCCTCCTGCGCACAACTCTATCCATAGCCCACGCCTCGCAACCATACAACATTGTTGGAACCACTATTCCTTCAAACATACCCATTTTTGCTTTCCGAGATAATGTTCTCGACTTCCACACATTCTTCAAGGCCCCCAGAATTTTCGCCCCCTCCCCCACCCTATGATCCACTTCCGCTTCCATGGTTCCATCCGCTGCCAGATCCACTCCCAGATATCTAAAACACTTCACTTCCTCCAGTTTTTCTCCATTCAAACTTACCTCCCAGTTGACTTGACCCTCAACCCTACTGTACCTAATTACCTTGCTCTTATTCACATTTACTCTTAACTTTCTTCTTTCACACACTTTACCAAACTCAGTCACCAACTTCTGCAGTTTCTCACATGAATCAACCACCAGCGCTGTATCATCAGCGAACAACAACTGACTCACTTCCCAAGCTCTCTCATCCCCAACAGACTTCATACTTGCCCCTCTTTCCAAAACTCTTGCATTCACCTCCCTAACAACCCCATCCATAAACAAATTAAACAACCATGGAGACATCACACACCCCTGCCGCAAACCTACATTCACTGAGAACCAATCACTTTCCTCTCTTCCTACACGTACACATGCCTTACATCCTCGATAAAAACTTTTCACTGCTTCTAACAACTTGCCTCCCACACCATATATTCTTAATACCTTCCACAGAGCATCTCTATCAACTCTATCATATGCCTTCTCCAGATCCATAAATGCTACATACAAATCCATTTGCTTTTCTAAGTATTTCTCACATACATTCTTCAAAGCAAACACCTGATCCACACATCCTCTACCACTTCTGAAACCACACTGCTCTTCCCCAATCTGATGCTCTGTACATGCCTTCACCCTCTCAATCAATACCCTCCCATATAATTTACCAGGAATACTCAACAAACTTATACCTCTGTAATTTGAGCACTCACTCTTATCCCCTTTGTCTTTGTACAATGGCACTATGCACGCATTCCGCCAATCCTCAGGCACCTCACCATGAGTCATACATACATTAAATAACCTTACCAACCAGTCAATAATACAGTCACCCCCTTTTTTAATAAAGTCCACTGCAATACCATCCAAACCTGCTGCCTTGCCGGCTTTCATCTTCCGCAAAGCTTTTACTACCTCTTCTCTGTTTACCAAATAATTTTCCCTAACCCTCTCACTTTGCACATTACCTCGACCAAAACACCCTATATCTGCCACTCTATCATCAAACACATTCAACAAACCTTCAAAATACTCACTCCATCTCCTTCTCACATCACCACTACTTGTTATCACCTCCCCATTTGCGCCCTTCACTAAAGTTCCCATTTGCTCCCTTGTCTTACGCACTTTATTTACCTCCTTCCAGAACATCTTTTTATTCTCCCTAAAATTTAATGATACTCTCTCACCCCAACTCTCATTTGCCCTCCCCTATATATATATATATATATAGGGGAGAAAGAATACCTCCCACGTACTCCCTGCGTGTCGAAGAAGATGGCTACAAGGGGAGGGAGTGGGTGGCTTGAAAATCCTCTCCTCTCATTTTTTTAATTTTCCAAAAGAAGGAACAGAGAAGGGGGCCAGGTGATGATATTCCCTCAAACGCCCAGTCCTCAGTTCTTAACGCTACCTCACTAATGCAGGAAATGGCAAATAGTATGAGAGAAAAGAAAAAGAATATATATATTATTATTATTCATTATTATTATTATACTTTGTCACTGTCTCCCGCATTAGCAACATAGCACAAGGAAACAGATGAAAAAATGACCCAACCCACCCACATACACATGTATATATATACACATCCACACACGCACGTATAAATACCTATACATCTCAACGTATACATATATATACACACACAGACATCTACATATATACACATGTACATAATTCATACTGTCTGCCCTTATTCATTCCCGTTGCCACCCCGCCACACATGAAAATGACAACCCCCTCCCCCCGCATGTGTGTGAGGTAACGCTAGGAAAAGACAACAAAGGCCACATTCGCTCACACTGTCTCTAGCTGTCAAGTATAATGCACCGAAACCACAGCTCCCTTTCCACATCCAGACCCCAGAAAACATTCCATGGTTTACCCCAGACGCTTCACATGCCCTGGTTCAAAGCACTGACAGCACGTCGACCCCGTTATACAACATCGTTCCAATTCACTCTATTCCTTGCACACCTTTCAACCTCCTGCATGTTCAGGCCCCAATCACTCAAAATCTTTTTCAGTCTGTCTTTCCACCTCCAATTTGGTCTCCCACTTCTCGTCCCCTCCACCTCTGACACATATATCCTCTTTGTCAATTTTTCCTCACTCATTCTCTCCATGTGACCAAACCATGCAAAACATCCACTTCTGCTCTCTCAACCACACTCTTTTTATTACCACACATCTCTCTTACCCATTCATTACTTACTCGATCACACCACCTCACACCACATATTATCCTCAAACATCTCGTTTCCAGCACATCCACCCTCTGCTGCACAGCTCTATCTATAGCCCACGCCTCACAACCATAGAACAATTTTGGAATCACTATTCCTTCAGACATACCCAATTTTGCTTTCCGAGATAATGTTCTCAATTTCCACACATTTTTCAATGCTCCCACGACTTTTGCCCCCTCCCCCACCCTGTGATTCACTTCCACTTCCATGGTTTCATTCTGCTGCCAAATCCACTCCCAGATATGTAAAACACTTCACTTCCTCCAGTTTTTCTCCATTCAACCTTACCTCCCAAATGACTTGTCCCTCAACCCTACTGAAGCTAATAACCTTGCTCTTATTCACATTTACTCTCAGCATTCTTATTTCACTCACTTTACCAAACTTAATCACCAGCTTCTGCAGTTTCTCACCCGAATCAGCAGCCACCAGCGCTGTATCATCAGTGAACAAAACTAACTCACTTCCCAAGCTCTTCCATCCACAACAGACTGCATACTTGCTCCTCTCTCCAAAACACTTGCATTCACCTCCCCAACCACCCCATTCATAAACAAATTAAACAACCATGGAGAAATCACGCACCTGTGCCGCAAACCAACATTCTCTGAGAACCAATCACTTTCCTATCTTCCTACTCTCGCACATGCCTTACATCCTCGATAAAATATATTCTTATTACCTTCCACAGAGCATCTCTATCAACTCTTATCATATGCCTTCTCCAGATCCATAAATGCTACACACAACTCCATTTGCTTTTCTAAGTATTTCTCACATACATTCTTCAAAGCAAACACCTGATCCATACATCCTCTACCACTTCTGAAACCACACTTCTCTTCCCCAATCTGATGCTCTGTACATGCCTTCACCCTCTCAATCAGTACCCTCCCATATAATTTTCCAGGAATACTCAACAAACTTATACCTCTGTAATTTGAGCACTCACTTTTATCCCCTTTGCCTTTGTAGAATGGCACTATGCAAGCATTCTGCCAATCCTCAGGCACCTCACCATGAGTCATACATACATTAAATAACCTTACCAACCAGTCAACAATAGTCACCCCCTTTTTTAATAAATTCCACAGCAATACCATCCAAACTCGCTGCCTTGCCGGCTTTCATCTTCCGTAAAGCTTTTACTACCTCTTCTCTGTTTACCAAATCATTCTCCCTAACCCTCTCACTTTGCACACCACTTCAACCAAAACACCCTATATCTGCCTCTCTATCATCAAACACATTCAACAAACCTTCAAAATACTCACTCCATCTCCTCACATCACCACTACTTGTTTTCACCTCCCCATTACCCCCCTTCACTGATGTTCTCATTTGTTTCCATGTCTTACACACTTTATTTACCTCCTTCCAAAACATCTTTTCATTCTCCCTAAAATTTAATGATACTCTCTCTCCCCAACTCTCGTTTGCCCTCTTTTTCACCTCTTGCGCCCTTCTCTTGACCACCTGCCTCTTTCTTTTATACATCTCCCACTCATTTGCATTATTCTCCTGCAAAAATCGTCCAAATGCCTCTCTCTTCTCTTTCACTAATAATCTTACTTCATCCCACCACTCACTACCCTTTCTAATCTGCCCACCTCCCACGCTTCTCATGTCACAAGCATCTTTTGCGCAAGCCATCACTGCTTCCCTAAATTCATCCGATTTCTCCCCCATTCCCCTTCCATCCTTTGTTCTCACCTTTTCCCATTCTGTACTCAGTCTCTCCTGGTACTTCCTCACACAAGTCTCCTTCCCAAGCTCACTTACTCTCACCACTCTCTTCACCCCAACATTCTCTCTTCTTTTCTGAAAACCTCTACAAATCTTCACCTTCACCTCCAGAAGATAATGATCAGACATCCCTCCAGTTGCACCTCTCAGCACATTAACATCCAAAAGTCTCTCTTTCGCATGCCTATCAATTAACATGTAATCCAATAACACTCTCTGGCCATCTCTCCTACTTACATATGTATACTTATGTATATCTCTCTTTTTAAACCAGGTATTCCCAGTCACCAGTCCTTTTTCAGCACATAAATCTACAAGCTCTTCATTTCCATTTACAACACTGAACACCCCATGTACACCAATTATTCCCTCAACTGCCTCATTACTCACCTTTGCATTCAAATCACATATCTCTATAACCTGGTCTCATGCATCAAAACTACTAACGTACACACTCTCCTGCTCCCAAAACACTTGCCTCTCATGATCTTTCTTCTCATGCCCAGGTGCATATGCACTAAGAATCACCCATCTCTCTCCATCCACTTTCAGTTTTATCCATATCAATTTAGAGTTTACTGTCTTGCACTCTTATCACATACTCCCACCACTCCTGTTTCAGGAGAAGTGCTACTCCTTCCCTTGCTCTTGTCCTCTCACTAACCCCTGACTTTATTCCCAAGACATTTCCAAACCACTCTTCCCCTTTACCCTTGAGCTTCGTTTCACTCAGAACCAAAACATCCAGGTTCCTTTCCTCAAACATACTACCTATCTCTCCTTTTTTCTCATCTTGGTTACATCCACATACACTTAGACACCCCAATCTGAGCCTTCGAGGAGGATGAGCACTCCCCGCGTGACTCCTTCTTCTGTTTCCCCTTTTAGAAAGTTAAAATACAAGGAGGGGAGAGTTTCCAGCCCCTTGCTCCTGTCCCCTTTAAGGAACAAATGGGAACATCAGTGAAGGGGGCTAATGGGGAGGTGATAACAAGTAGTGGTGAATTGAGGAAATGGAATGAGTATTTTGAAGGTTTGTTATATGTGTTTAATGATAGAGTGGCAGATATAGGGTGTTTTAATCGAGGTGGTGTGTAAAGTGAGAGGGTTAGGGAAGATGATTTGGTAAACAGAGAAGAGGTAGTAAAAGCTTTGCGGAAGATGAAAGCCGGCAAGGCAGCGGTTTGGATGGTATTGCAGTGGAATTTATTAAAAAAGGGGTGACTGTATTGTTGACTAGTTGGTAATGTTATTTAATGTATGTGTGACTCATGGTGAGGTGCCTGAGGATTGGTGAAATGCTTGCATAGTGCCATTGTACAAGGGCAAAGGGGATAAGAGTGAGTGCTCAAATTACAGAGGTATAAGTTTGTTGAGTATTCTTGGGAAATTATATGGGAGGGTATTGACTGAGAGGGTGAAGGCATATACAGAGCATCAGATTGGGGAAGAGCAGTGTGGTTTCAGAAGTGGTAGAGGATGTGTGGATCAGGTGTTTGCTTTGAAGAATGTATGTGAGAAATACTTAGAAAAGCAAATGGATTTGTATGTAGCATTTATGGATCTGGAGAAGGCATATAATAGAGTTGATAGAGATGCTCTGCGGAAGGTATTAAGAATATATGGTGTGGGAGGAAAGTTGTTAGAAGCAGTGAAAAGTTTTTATAAAGGATGTAAGGCATGTGTACGTGTAGGAAGAGAGGAAAGTGATTGGTTCTCAGTAAATGTAGGTTTGTGGCAGGGGTGCGTGATGTCTCTGTGGTTGTTTAATTTGTTTATGGATGGAGTTGTTAGGGAGGTGAACGCAAGAGTTTTGGAAAGAGGGGCAAGTATGCAGTCTGTTGTGGATGAGAGAGCTTGGGAAGTGAGTCAGTTGTTGTTCGCTGATGATACAGTGTTGGTGGCTGATTCGTGTGAGAAACTGCAGAAGCTGGTGACTGAGTTTGGTAAAGTGTGTGAAAGAAGAAAGCTGAAAATAAGTGTGAATAAGAGCAAGGATATTAGGTACAGTAAGATTGAGGGACAAGTCAATTGGGAGGTAAGTTTGAATGGAGAAAAACTGGAGGAAGTGAAGTGTTTTAGATATCAGGGAGTGGATTTGGCAGCAAATGGAACCACGGAAGCGGAAGTGAATCATAGGGTGGGGGAGGGGGTGAAAGTTCTGGGAGTGTTGAAAAATGTGTTGAAGTCGAGAACGTTATCTTGGAAAGCAAAAATGGGTATATTTGAAGGAATAGTGGTTCCAACAATGTTATATGGTTGTGAGGTGTGGGCTATAGATAGAGTTGTGCAGATGAGGGTGGATGTGCTGGAAATGAGATGTTTGAGGACAATATGTGGTGTGAGGTGGTTTGATCGAGCAAGTAATGAAAGGAGTGTGGTTGAGAGAGCAGAAGAGGGTGTTTTGAAATGGTTTGGTCGCATGGAGAGAATGAGTGAGGAAAGATTGACAAAGAGGATATATGAGTCGGAGGTGGGGGGAACGAGAAATGGGAGACCAAATAGGAGATGGAAAGATGGAGTGTAAAAGATTTTGAGTGATCGGGGCCTGAACATGCAGGAGGGTGAAAGGCGTACAAGGAACAGAGTGGGTTGGAACGATGTGGTATACTGGGGTCGACATGCTGTCAATGGATTGAACCAGGGCATATGAAGCGTCTGGGGTATACCATGGTAGGTTTTGTGGAGCCTGGATGTGGAAAGAGAGCTGTAGTTTCGGTGCATTATACATAACAGCTAGAGACTGAGTGTGAATGAATGTGGCCTTTGTTATCTTTTCCTAGCGCTACCTCGCGCACATGCGGGGGGAGGGGGTTGTCATTTCATGTGTGGTGGGGTAGCGACAGGAATGAATAAGGGCAGACAGTATGAATTATGTATATGTGTATGTATGTATATGTCTGTGTGTGTATATATATGTATACGTTGAGGTGGATAGGTAAGTATATGTGCGTGTGTGGAGGTGTATATATATACATGTGTTGTATGTGGGTGGGTTGGGCCATTGTTTCGTCTGTTTCCTTATGCTGCCTCGCTAATGCAGGAGACAGCGACAAAGTATAATAAATAAATGAATAATAAATAAATAAAAAAAAAGGAGAGGTAGGTTGTATGTTTGAGGAAAGGAACCTGGATGTTTTCGCTCTGAGTGAAACGAAGCTCAAGGGTAAAGGGGAAGAGTGGTTTGGAAATGTCTTGGGAGTAAAGTCAGGGGTTAGTGAGAAGACAAGAGTGAGGGAAGGAGTAGCACTACTCCTGAAACAGGAGTGGTGGGAGTATGTGATAGAGTGTAAGAAAGTAAACTCTAGATTGATATGGGTAAAACTGAAAGTGGATGGAGAGAGATGGGTGATTCTTGGTGCATATGCACCTGGGCATGAGAAGAAAGATCATGAAAGGCAAGTGTTTTGGGAGCAGCTGAGTGAGTGTGTTAGTAGTTTTGATGCACGAGACCGGGTTATAGTGATGGGTGATTTGAATGCAAAGGTGAGCAATGTGGCACAGTTGAGGGAATAATTTGTGTAAATGGGGTGTTCAGTGTTGTACATGGAAATGGTGAAGAGCTTGTAGATTTATGTGTTGAAAAAGGACTGGTGATTGGGAATACCTGGTTTGCGGCAGTGGTGTGTGATGTCTCCATAGTTGTTTAATTTGTTTACGGATGGGGTTGTTAGGGAGATGAATGCAAGAGTTTTGGAAAGAGGGGCAAGTATGCAGTCTGTTGTGGATGAGAGAGCTTAGGAAGTGAGTCAATTGTTGTTCGCTGATGATACAGCTCTGGTGGCTGATTCGTGTGAGAAACTGCAGAAGATGGTGACTGAATTTGGTAAAGTGTGTCAAAGAAGAAAGCTGAGAGTAAATGTGAATAAGAGCAAGGTTATTAGGTACAGTAGGGATGAGGGACAAGTCGATTGGGAGGTAAGTTTGAATGGAGAAAAACTGGAGGAAGTGAAGTGTTTTAGATATCTAGCAGTGGATTTGGCAGCGGATGGAACCGTGGAAGTGAATCATAAGGTGGGGGAGGGGGCGAAAGTTCTGGGAGCCTTGAAGAATGTGTGGAAGTCGAGAACATTATCTCGGAAAGCAAAAACGGGTATGTTTGAAGGAATAGTGGTTCCAACAATGTTATATGGTTTTGAGGTGTGGGCTATAGATAGAGTTGTGTGGAGGAGGGTGGATGTGCTGAAAATGAGATGTTTGAGGACAATAAGTGGTGTGAGGTGGTTTGATCGAGTAGGTAATAATAG